>NW_003852423.1:21697-178546 GCF_000181295.1 Otolemur garnettii | reverse complement strand
TCTCCTGCCTCAGCCTCCCAAGTAGCTGGGACCACAGGCACCTACCACGATGCCTGGCCATTTTTTGGTTGCAGCCATCATTGTTGTTTGGCGGCCCGGGCTGGGGATTCGAACCCACCACCTTAGGTGTATGTGGCTGGCGCCTTAGCTGCTTGAGCCACAGGCGCTGAGCCATTATTTTCTTTTTTTAACTTTTAATTTATTTATTTTATTTATTTATTAATTTTGAGACAGAGTCTCATGATGTCATCCTTGGTAGAGTCCCATGGTGTCGCAGCCCACAGCAACCTCAAACTCTTGGCTTAAGCGATTCTCTTGCCTCAGCCTCGCAAGTGGCTGGGATTTCAGGCTCCCACCACAATGCCCAGCTATTTTTTGTTATAGTTGTCATTGTTTTTTGGCAGGTCTGGGCTGGGTTTGAACCTGCCAGCCCAGATGTATGTGGCCAGTGCCCTAGCCACTGAGTTATAGGCATTGAGCCTCTTTCTCCTTTCTTATCTTTTTTTTCTCCCCTGTCCCCATAGTCTTATCCTAGTCTTCATCAGTTATTTTGGAGAAGAGAAAGGCAATTATAGTTAAGCAATTTGAGGATTTTTAGTTTTTGTAAAAAATTCAAAAGAAAATTGAAAAGCCCATGGGAAAGGTTTAGAGGCAAAACCTTATTAAGAGCTTATTGGGGATAAAGATTATTAAACATTACCTATTGAATTATAGCACGTGGGAGGCAGAAAACAGACTGTTCCCCAGAAAGATGATACATGGGAAAACACATGGTCCAATTGGCCATACATTCTACATCCAGTGGTAAAAAAAAATGTGATGAATAGGAGAAAAATAGATAAAACCAGATCCAAACTCAAAATGACTCAGTCATAAGTAGAAAGAAATGGAAACTCAAGCAGAATAAATTCTCCATGAGAATTGGTGTCCAATGCATTTTAACATCATTAATTTGGACAATTACCTCAGTGTCCAATTCATAGGACTTTCAAAAGGATTTCTAAATCCACACGGTTCACCTGCGCCTGTGGATGATTCTTATTTTTGTTGTTCATTCTGTTATGTGCCAGGTGCTCGGGACATAATGATGAACTGAAATGAATTGCTTTCATGTGCCAGGCCCTATATTAAATGTTTTGTGTTTGTTAATGGAGTTAATTCTCACAACTATTCTAAGAAGTGAGTTGTATTATCTCTATTTTATAGAGGATGAAACTAAGGTTCGAGGTGGTTAAAAACAAGGTCACATGCTAAGAAATATTAAAGCTTGAATTTCAATTCAGGCCTGATTCTGTTGATGAGGCATTTCATGAACTGTATATATTTATAGTTTTACATCCAAAGCCAGGGTGTTCTGCCAAGGAATTTGAGGTTTTTGACATCGATTCCAGGAAGCTTTGGGGATAGATGACAGGAAAGCAAGGTTGTAAGCTTCAAGTCCAATGATGTAATAAGATCAACAGATTGCGGAATTTCCACTCACCTTAAGCTGACTTTTTGCAATGAAATGACATGGGGTAATCAGGGTCACCTTTCTGTAACAGTGAAGCTTCTTTTACTTAGCTATTTGAGGATCAGCCTTCTTCATTTACTTGAACATTTGGGGGAAGCCTACTATGCAGGGCAATCTGACAACTAATGGGGATATAAAATAACTGATTATGGACCTCAAAGTCTTTTTAGTTTCAGGGAAGGAGTAAACTTGCAAGTTCCACCAACTGTAAAGCACCGTTGATTTTTAGATGCATCAGTATATCTATTTTACTTATTGTATTTTTCCTTTATTAAGAAAAGAAGATATCAAATAAACCATGTCATGCTGGTTTATTTCAAATAAGCCATGAATCATGAGATTGGAACGTGCCTATTTCCATAGAGTAAATGCTTAAAAAAATATTTCTAAATAAAGCAGGCTTTGAACTGTATTTGGAAAGGTGAGGAGGTGGTGATGTGAATAAGAGAAATGTAGGATATTTCATGTAGAAGAAATATGATAGAATGGGTGGAAAAGTGTGCCTGCCTGCTGGGCCCCAGCCCGGTGTGTCCTGGGGTAATAAGGAGATGGGGAGCCTGGCGTGTTGTTGGAGGCCTGGGAAAGGGGACCTGGAGGCAGGGTGGTGGGGAGCTGTGAGGCTGCCAAGCTGCAGGCCAGACTAAGAGTCTTCAAGGCCATGCTAAGGAGTTTGCTTTAATGTATTGCAGGCCACAGGAAGACTCTGAAGTAATCCAAGAAGGAAGCTGAGTCTATCTTGACGTCTTTGGCTCCTTCCTTTCAGGTACATTCCTATTAGAGGCTTCACAAACTGCTATTTCTGTGACATCAAACCATTGTTGCTTCAAATGACATGTGCTTATTGCCCTGCCGGCCTCCTATAGTCATGAAGCCATGAGTAGCAGAATTTCTGATTCAGAGATTCGTGGTAAAGTTCCCTCCTCTGGGTCTTACTCTTTATTTCCCTGGCCCTGATCTTTGCTCATTTCAAAGCGCCTATATTTTAAGCCACTTCTAGGCTCTGTGCCTTGTTGCTCTGAGTGCATGGCTGCTCGCCCTTGTTATTTGATCCCTTTATACCCTCCTGAGCTTGCTCTTATTGATCTTCTCATGATTTATGTTATTTGGCGTATTTACTCTTTTTGATTGAGCTCCTTGAATGTAGAGATGAGGTTTTAATGTTTCTATGTTAATATTTGTTCTGAGCTCAGTCTAGCAGAGTTGACATAATATAGCATAATGGTAGGTACGCAAAATTGTATACTTACACAGGGGAAAAATATCCCCTTTACAAATTCTATTTTGCCTCTGAAGAGTAACAGAGGGAGTAAAATGTCCCCCTACATTTGTATGCTTCTGAGTGTGGTAACCAGCCTCCAAGGGACTTCCCAGTGATCTCTACTTCCTGGAATTCACAAACTTGTGTAGTCCCCTCTCATATTGTACTAGAATGTGGCAAAAGCAATGATATGTCACTTCTGAGATTGGGTTGTAAAAGGATGCTGCCACCACCTCAGCTCTCTTGGCTCACTCACTCCAGGCAAGCTGGCTGCCATGTCATAGAACACTCGGAGAGGTGTGTGTGGCAGAGGACACAGCAAGACGTCAGCCAGCAGGGAACTGAGGCCTGCAGCAACCTGAGCGATCCTTGGACGTGACTCTCCTGGCCCCAGCTCCCTTTATCCCTGGCTGAAAGCTTGACTGCACCTTGAGATACCTACCGTGAGTCAGAAACCATCCATCTAAATGCTCAATTTGGGGATAATTGGTTATAGGCTGTTAGTTTTAGATAACTAAAATACTTAGCAAATGTTCTTCCAATTTTATTTGCTTGGGAAACATAGGCAGACAAGAGGAAAGAATGTTGAGTATTCACATTTAGAAAATAAGAAATTTTAACTATGTTTCTCATAGAAAAGGGTGTTTTTTTGCCTTAGCTTAATTTTGAGGCAGATCTATGTCAGTTGAGACTCAGTGTCCAGTGATTTATTGCCTAAGTATACGTGTACAATGATCTATCCAGGCTCCTAACTGCAACCAGAAGAGTGGGCTGGTGGAAAGAGGGCTGAGGATTGAGTTTGTGCTCCAGCTCTGGCACTTACTATTTGGTTACAAATGAGGAATTTATTTAATATGTTTTAAATCACGATTTCCATCCTAATAAAAGGGATATAATAATTTATGTCCTGCATATCTTGAGGATGAAGTAAGTCAGTGTGTGCAACAGAACTTTGTAAACTGCAAGGCACCATCTAAATAAGAGGTGCCTTACAAATAGGAGTACTGATGTGTTTGTGGGTTCAATAGGCCCCATTTACTGAGTCAACTGGAGGATGATCATTTGAAAATGCACACTCTTTCCTGGGAAGACTTTTGGCAACTTAGGCACCAGGTAAGTATGTATTCATCATAAACATCCTACCTCGCTCTAGGTCTCTCAGTCTTTGGCCCTCTATGTTGAACTTGATTTTTAGAGGCAGGCATCAAAGAGAGTTGAGAACAGTATATACCCCTCCAGGAGGTGAACCTAACACTGTCAACACTAGGAAAATTTGGGGCTCAGTCCTGGAGCCCCAGGAAAAGGTACTGATGAAGAGAATACCAGCTGCCTTACTGAGCCTTATTTCTAAGACTAACTTATAAAAACAAAGGATAATGAATTCATATTTAGCTTCTAAATAAATGTATTAAATCACCTATGGAATAGACCCCAGCTGGTTTTATCATAACATGTTAAAAAATGAATGTTTTCCTCATAATTCACAATGTACTTTTTATAAACATGTAATTTTTTTTTTTTTTAGAGACAGAGTCTCACTTTGTCACCCTCAGTAGAGTGCTGTGGCATCACAGCTCACAGCAACCTCCAGCTTTTGGGCTTAAATGATTCTCTTCCCTCAGCCTCCTGAGTAGCTGGGACTACAGGTGCCCACCACAACACCCAGCTATTTTTTTGTTGTACTTTGGCTGGAGCTGGGTTCAAACTTGCAGCCCTCAGTCAGTATATGGGGCCAGCGCCCTAGTCACTGAGCCACAGGTGCCGCCCAAATATGTAATTTTTTGATAAAATTATTTCCTTCTAGGGTGGTGCCTGTGGCTGTAAGGAATAGGGCTCCAGCCCCATGTGCTAGAGGTGGTGGGTTCAAACCTAGCCCCAGCCAAAAACAAACAAAATTATTTCCTTCTATCCAAATAATACCTTACTTTCATTCTTCAAGGGTATTGGACATTTTCTAGGGACCTAGTCTCTTAGAATTGTAATAAATTTCATAATTACTTTCTCTACCAATTCCTAAAAGAATCAGATTTTCAGTCACATACAAATAGGGGAGGGTCAGGGATGGTTTGTTTTTGCATGTCTCTGACTCTACACCTCCATTGGATTGCTACTCTTTAAGTAGTCTATTTACAGGACCATTTTTAAAGCCTTTCAGGAAAGATATTGCATAACTTCTACAGCAGATGCTGTTGGTGCATAGATGATTACAGAGTTGCTTAATGCAATTTCTGCAGCTCTCTTCCTGAGAGCTTTCTCTGACTACAGAAGCAAGCTTGGTCCATGCATGTGTGGAGGAGGCTGGCAGCTCTGGGACATGAACAGCCCTGAACCAGTGAAGGTCAGGAGTTGTTAGATAAATACTCTAGCTTCCTTACATCTCAGTTGGAACAACTCTAAGGTGTGTTCTACCTGGGAAGATTGAGCCTTAGCCTCCTGGAGTCCTTCTCCCGTCTGGGCTTCCTTCCTTCTCTGTCTCACTTCCTCACTCCTCTACTGGTGCTTCCCAAGATCACTTCCCAAATAACCAATGTGGATTCAAATCATTATCTCAGGGTCTGCTTTTGGGAGGAATTGAACCTAAAAACTTCCTCAATTTTTATAAGAATGTTTCTAGCGAGTCCCAAATTACACATCCGAATCTTCCTTTACCACGGATATGTGCATGGATGCCCTTTCAGAAAACTTCATCAGAGAGTTACTCAAGCCAGAACAGCATATCACAACCATGGTTTTCACAGACATCAGTTGGTTCTATAATAAAATAGACAGAATTTTCACATGAACTAATATACTTATTATAAGAATTTCTACATCTTGTTATGTAATAACAAGAATAAATTTTTCCAGGAATCTTCCATAAAGTAATATGAAATTGTAAGATGCCATCTAGATAGAAGGTGCTTTCATGTCATTCACCAAACCCCTCCACTTCCTTGGAGAGGAGGGCATGGAGATTGACCTAATCACCAGTGGATGGTGATTTGACCAGTCATGCCTATATAATGAAACCTCCATAAAAAACCTTATGTGATAGGGTTTGGAGAGCCTCCACGTTGGTCAACACGCTGAGGTGCTAGAAAGATGGTGTGTCTGGAAAGCATATGAATTGTTCATACTCCTCCCTTATCCCTGGCCCCTAATCATCTCTTTGTAAGTGGTCTTGTATTCTGTGAGCTATTCTAGTGAATTATTGAACCTGAGGAGGGCATTATGGAAATCCCTCACTGACAGAAGTTAGTTAGTCAGAAGTGTGGAGGCCAGAACTTTGCTACTGGCATGTGAAGTGGGAACAGTCTTGTGGGATCTGATGCTAATTCCAGGTAGATAGTGTCAGAATCGAATTGTAGGACACCCAATTGGTGTCTGCTGAGAAGCAGAAGTGTTGCTCATAGGCAAAAATTTTTGCTTTTTGTTGTTTTGTTTATTTCTGTGTCATTTCTTACCTCTTGGTAGCTATTTTTTTCTCTGGGTAATCCACAACTGGTTCTTGGTGCCTCTGAATATCAGGCATCCAGGTGGTGGCTCTCTCATGGTGCTCCTAAAGGAGTGAACGCCCTTGGATGAGTTCTTAGGAAGATGCGTGGGCCTGCAAGTGGAGCCTGCCCTCTGCACACTTCCTTGAGCTGATTCGCTCCTTGGGTACCAACAAGCAAATCCCCACTTAGCTGTCTTCTCTGCTGTTTCTCAGGAAATTCATACAACCTTGTGCAGTGTAAGTGGGATGCAAAACTCTCCACCACTGCCTTCACCACTTGATTGTTGTTCTTTTCCCATCACCAAATCTACTGCAAATACAATTCTGGGTCAAAGGAAAATCTCACTCAATATATATATGTCTATATGTGAATTATTATCAATGAATCCTTAGCACTTAATATAGTCCTCAAGGCAGAGGAGGAATTGAAGAAATATTAGTTGAATGAACAAAGGTTTAGCAGCTCAATAACTCTTCATAGATAAAAGGATGTTTCTCAAGTGAGAGCCAAAGTGCCCCCATTCCATCTTGTTCTATTTTCATTGGGGAACAACATCTGTTCCCCAATCCATTTATATGGTGTATTATGTACACCGAGGCTGTAATTAAGTCACTTGCAGCCTTATCCTCTTTTGGCCAACCAACAACATTTCCATGATCCCTTCCTCTTAAGCTTGGGTTTCCAACCCTTTAATCATTTCTGCTCTCTTCTGGATCCAAATGTCCCACTTTTAAACTGTGGACATCTAAATGGAAATCTATCATAATGATGCTGTAAAAGTTTGGCAAATTTCAGAGGAAACCAACATCTGCTTAGTCCTTTCTCATTATCTTCTTGCTGCCTTTTCATTAAGGGATCCTTACGAAAAGCTGTAAAATTTATTTTTAAAATTATTCCAATAATATACATTCTGGCCACATCTTCCTATTTACATGTGTATAATGTCTATGCAGAAATGGATTCATAAATGGAGAGTTTAAGTTTACAAATATAAGCCTTTACATAATATTTTCAAGTATCTTGCATGCACTTTTTATATTTTTGACTGTTTTAACAGTGACATGGCTTTTAGTAAATTATTTTTTTACTTATTCTGTTGTCTTTATTTGAACCTTTCTTATGCTTTTGGTATAGACCACTGAATGTAAATAAAAATAGTGTTACATAGCACTTACTGTATGCTAGAAAAGTCTTCCATGAATTAAGTTACATAATCTCCATCACAACCCGGTGAGACAAGTACTATTGTTATCCCCATTTTTCAGATGGGGAAAGAGGCCTAAGATCTGCCAAGATAAGCCCAGCAAGTGAGAGTCAGAGCTGAGATTTAAATGCTCGAAGCCAAGCCCTGGAGTCTGGCCTCTTATAGAAGGTTGCTTTATATTTACAAATATCAGGGTGTGCTGGCCTGTTTATAGATGGTTTCTTTTTATTGGTGATCTTTAATATATACAAGTCAAGTTTTATGTTTAAAGATGATTTGTCAAACACTTATATATAAATATTGATGCTGGTTTGACTAAAGAAGTGAGGCATGGCTGTTTCTTTACTGATGACTCTTTGTTCCCTTATATTAAAAGGAGATTGTACATGTATGTACTTCTTGAATGTGAATCCTACAGTTGCTAAATATTGATGAATTAAATTTTCTTTAGGTCAAATACTGAGCTCATCTTGCCCTTATGAATTGCAAGTGTAACCTTCAGGAGTCCTATAAATTTGCCCCAAACAGCTGTGACGTACATCTCAGGCTACCCACAAACAGAAGAATGCTTGATCTTCTTGCCCTGAGTATAATTCCTTTCTGAGTCAGTTCTCCAGAACAGATTTACCATTGTCACTCCCCAGGTCTTCCTGTGGGGCTTTTGGAAACTGTAACTACCCTTTCAGAGAACTGGAAAGAACCTATTAATTGGCTGGTGGTGTTTCTATACTCCAGTAAGCTTGCTCCAGCTGTGGCTTCTCAGGTTGTTCTTCAAAGGTTCTATTTAAAGTTTAGGGGGAAAAAATTACCTGGCTAAAGAAAGGTAATCATGTCTCCTCCTATTTTATTGGGTCGATTAATTGAACATGATACTAAAAATTGCTTTAACAATCCAAGTGTGTAGGTGCTCCTTATAAGTATTTAAGAGGGAAGTTTGAGAAAACACATGAGCCTGTCTCCAAATGTGCCTTCATGTTTACTATCTGTACAGAGCACAGGGAAACAATACTTTTCATTGTCATAAAAGATATTTTAGCAGTCTTTACTCCCTAGTGTTATAAAATGTTTCCTAAAACAAAAATTTCTCTTTTAAAAATATGATATGTCTGTGGCTTTCTGGTAGGAGCTGCATATATTGGGAAATAAGAAACACATCTCTTAATATGCTGCGATTTTTAAAGGATTCACAGAAAAATATGAACAGTGTTTACTTCCCAGGATGGGGACTCTTGGAGATAAAGACTTGACTCTTCATTTTATTCATTTCCTGCAATGTTTAGATTTTTTTAAAACTCTGTGCACCTGTTTCTTTACAAGTAGTTATCTGAGCATTGAGATTGTGAGCCATTTTATTTTCATACACTTTTCTGTATTAAATAGAATTATTATTTAACAATGCAAAGTGCTTTAACTCTTAATTAGTTAATGTATTTAGATAATTGGTTAGTTTGACTTTGAAAGGAAAGGTCCTATCTTTCAAATAGTAATAGTGAGTGGGGTCCAGCCTTATCATTTTCAGATAAGGAAATAAATTTAGATGAAATGATCTAAGTTTACACAGCAAATTAGTGGCTAAAGCTAGAATTAGAATCTTGGTCTCCTAACTGTAGCCAGTACTTTCCTATAAAGCCATGCCACCTTCCCTGAGTGTTATTTATAGTTTCAAAATACTACTGTAATTTGCAACTAAAAATTTAAGGTATATGCCATTAATTTAATTGTACCATAAAGCCAAGGTTTATAACAGGTATAAATATAATGATTCATAGGTCAAATATATTAAACACTAGAAATACACTCAGTTAAAAAAATGAAATAGTGTTCAGTTGGGGACAAACTTGTTTTTGAGGGATGGAGGATTCTAGATGCAAATACCAATCTTACCTGATTATTTATATGCTGTGGCTCTTTGGTTAGGATGTAATCAGACCCTCTAATTAGACCTCATACAAATTCTTTAATTTTAAATGTCTTCCTTTTAAAAAAAGGCCAGTAGAGTGGTAACACGTGTACCTTGTGAAAGGTTGGTATGCTGTATGTTTTATTCAAAAAATTTACAGTCATGAAAATTATCAACAATAAAAAACCACTAAACACTCCTTGGCTAGGTGAAAATAAAATATTATCAGCATTGATACTGAACACTCATAAAAAAGGACAGACCTTATTAAAAATACACTTCAGTAGAAATTACTGTTTTTTCCTTCTGGAATCATTGTGTTATTACCATGGAGAGGTTGATTCCTATTACTATATGTAAAAAGGCTTAGCTCAGCTCTTGGAAATCAGTGAACAGAGATGTAAGATCCTTGGCATATTATTTTTCTATATCTCATGAAAATACTCACACACTCTGCGCCTGAGATTACTGTCCTCTACTAAGTCAGGGAACATTGTCTCAGAGGGATAGTTTCTTTACACATAGAAACAGTCGTATAGCACTGAGTAGGCACTCAGAGTTTGCTGAATAAATTCATCAATGGCTGTGACAGCTTTCCCTTCTCTACTCAAAACTCGTATGTACACTTTGAAAAAAATCTCTTTATTTATTTATTTTGAGACAGAGTATCCCTTTGTCACCCTTGGTAGAGTGCTGTGGCATCATAGTTTACAGCAACCCCAAACTCTTGGGCTGAAGTGATCTTCTTGCCCCCGCCTCCCTAGTAACTGGGACTATAAGCACCCACCACAACACCTGGTTATTTTAGAGATGGGGTCTCACTCTTGGTTAGGCTGGTCTTGAACTCCTGAGTCCAGGTAATCCACCCACCTTGGCCTCCCAGAGTGCTAGGATTACAGATGTGAGCCACTGTGCCTGAACATAAGCTTTGAAATTCTTAAGAAAATTTAGTTCTATTGCTTTCCACTCTGCTCATTTTGAAAAGAAAATACATGAAGAAAAATGGATCCTGAATAATATTAGGCCAAATTCCTAGAGGAAAAAGATAAAAAGGAAATGACTACTTATTTGTAGCTGCCTGGAAGTTGAATATTTATGATAAAATAAATTCTCATTATTTTATCAATACCTTCTTCCTGGAAAAGATTATCATTGCTGGTAGTTCTCATTTGAATTATTTTCATTTACTATGTCTTAATAGGATGATAAATCATGTTATTTGTATCTTCTTACATGAAAAAGTGAGGCATTGGAAAAGTAACTGGCCGTACAAAGAAGTCAAGGAGAGCATGGTGGGTTTGAAGAGTGTGTTGAAGGAGGGACAGGTGCTGAACCAGTGGAATGTGAGAAGTTGTTGGCACTGAGCAAAGAGGCAAACCCAAGAGAGAGAAGGCTGACTCACCAGGAAGGGGAATTAGTACAAAAGGTCAACTTTCTCTCACAAATAAAGGGAAACTCATAAGTCATATCTCTGACAGAATGAAAACAAAACTTAGATACTGCAGCAAAAACATAGCATGCCCCAAATATGATTTTTCTAGAAAAAACTTTGCATAAGATTTCAATAAGGTATAACAATGCTTTTAAACCTGGGTACATATTAGGATAGAAAGAATTTCCAGGCAGGCAAGTTAAGGATTGTTCGAGGTCCCTTGCCTTATCTAGATACCAAGAGGAGTACAGAGAAAAATATTTTAGGACTTTTTGTTTCAAAACAAATGAACACAACAAGGAAAATGAGAAAGAATTCATTAAAAGAATAATGTTTAATTTTAGCAGCAAAATAGTATTGCTATCATTTAAAAAAAATAGTTCTTCCAGCATTGCCACACAGGCTCAATTCATTACAACTCACAATGGGATGCCAAAGACATGGAGGGAAGACAAGAGCTAAATAGGAAAATCTTCAGGGGCATGTGGGGAAACTATTAAAATTCATTGGTTCAAGCAGTCTATTAATACACTTTCCAGCCCAGTTAGGCTTATTGAAGCTGTGGAAAAATTGGGAACTCACATTTCTCCCTCTAGGATGTGGAAAGTTTAAATTATAAGAAGATGGAAAGGAAGGAAATGGCGAAAGGAAGAAAAACCATGATTTAGTTGTGGCTAATCTGAAGTTATTGGTATTTCTCATAATAAAGAAAATGCAGGGGAGAATAGAACAAAAGGATGGGGATGGTAACATAACTGCCATTAATTTATGTACCAAAAGAGATGGAAAGAGGGTTTTCTTAAAGCTCATACAAATGAAGAGAAACACTAAACTATGTACTTCATTTGTCATTACAATATTTACTGAGTAGCCTCTCCACACGACGCATGTGCATATTAAAGGGCGTTAAAAAGTCAATTGACTGTTCTGAACCTGCCAATATCAAATGAATTGGAAGCTATCTCTTGAACATTAGAATTGCTACCATTTATTGAATGTTCCCAATAATCTGGGTACTATTCAAGGCAATTTACATGTTATTTCATTAAATTCCTTTAGAAGCTCTGTAAAGTATCATTACTCTTACAGAAGAGAAAATTGAGCTTGAGAGGTTAGTAACTAATTTAAAGACATGCATAAGAACTAGAAGGGCCAAGGCTTCAATTCGTGTGTCTCTCTGATAGAGTCCATGGTCTTTCTACTGTGGCGTGCTTGCTCTGTCACCTTTATCTGTAGCTTGAAGAGGAAGAGAAAGTCTTCTAAGGACATGGAAACCAAGTTAGTACTCTGGAGGGAAAACCACTGTGTAAAAGGATTTAATAAAATCTGTTAAACAAATAGCTTCTAAGCCTTTTGATGTTCCTTGAGAGGAAGGAGTGGGGAGCTGTTTCCTGGAAGAGTATGGGGCACTAGGGAGCTAGCACAAAACAGCACGTGATACAAACACCTAGCACAATGCTTGCCCTGACTTGTTCAATGTTATGGTCGTGTTGATAGAAAACAAGGAGAGAGAAGGCAGGCATAGGATGGCTAGATAATTGGCCAAGTAGGAAGGTTTTCCTCTTTCTTTGAATGAAGTTTCCAGGGATCTGTGTGGAATTCCAAATTTCAAAGGACTGGAGGGAAGTATGCATAGCTATGGTCATGCTGGAGATAGTGCTCCTGTTGGAATGGAATAGGCACATTTCATCAAGACGTGAGAGTCGGGGACCCGTCTCTGAAACTCTTCAGAGAGGATACATCCTTATCCCGTCACTCATGTGAGCTGGGAAAAGCATTTAAAAATTGGGATTTCAAAGGTTTGGAATATGTATGTATCTCTTATGACGGCCTGTTTTGTCATTAACTTCTGTTAAACTTTCAGGCTATCTCTGTGTTAAAATGTTAGCCAGGGTTCCTGTAGAGGGAGGAAGTGATTGTCTGGTTCTTTGTCTTTTCTCCTGCACACTTTGGGGGGGGGGCTTTCTCTTCAACTCTACAAACTGAGTTTGCAGCATCATCTTGTGGTAAGTGTTCTTTTGTTCTCATGACACACTCAAGCCCTTGAATATTTTTTGAGAGAAAAAGGTAACATTTGAAACTGGAGAAAACCTTAAGTATTTGAGGTTTTGATCAGACTTACTGCCAAGTATAAATCTTCTGTTAAGTAGCATAGCTGTAGAACGAGGTAGTCAAGCATGAAACCCTAGGTAACATTAGATAGAAGACCAAAGAAAAAGTTGTGTGGTTTTTAAACCCCATTTCTTAAGGTATCTTAACATGTCTAAACCATGCCTCAGCCTGTTTTGTCAGTTACAGCTAGAACTTTTCCTTTATATATTGGTAGTAAATTCTATTTTTGCAAAATACACATGTATTTCATGATTTCTTATTGTGAAAAGGCAATATTTTCACTTTTCCAGAAGTAAAAAAATAATCATGAAACTAAAGAAGAAATGCCACAATCCAAAGACAACAATCATGATATTTCCTATAGGGT
The DNA here is from genome assembly GCF_000181295.1 of Otolemur garnettii. Lineage (NCBI taxonomy): Eukaryota > Metazoa > Chordata > Mammalia > Primates > Galagidae > Otolemur > Otolemur garnettii. The sequence goes on along the minus strand of NW_003852423.1, from coordinate 165,284 downwards.
TGTTTGTGTGTCTTTGAGAATGGGGAAGGGTGACAAGCTTCAGACAGCCAAGATCAAGACATGTGCTGTTTTTATTGCTCTCTGGGACTCATGGCCTCTAAGATGTGTGGTCCAGGAATCCATGGCAGGATTCTTTCCCAGCAAGGAAAGAAATGATTCTTCCTACTATACCATGTAATGGTCCCATCTCTAGAAAATCAGGCACAATGAACTGATAGCGTATAAAATGACTTCAACTTTTCAAACTTAATCTGCATGGATTTGCATATTCATAGTTCCCTAATGACCTAGCCACAATCTTTCTCCTCCTAATTTTGGCCTGCCTGCCAGGTTCCTGGTCTCATTTTTGTTCTAGAGAAGATTCCCCCATGAGATTATTTTTATACTTAAATGTAAAGATACAGATTTTTGGCATACATTTTCTTTTCTAGTCAGAAGCTATTGATTATACCCCAAGAATATAACATATTCTCTACTTGTATGGCTAACCAATATATAGAAAATGGGAAAAATGAGATTTGAATAAGAGTGAATGCTAAGGTAAGAAGTGAGGCTAAAACCCAGACTAGAATAGCAATGCTATTTGAACAAATAAGTGCTTTTCATTTATACTAGTAATTTCCACACCCCCTACCCAGTTATTTGTACTGAGAATTCACTGTCCCAACTTGCAGTGTAAAGGGTTTGAAAAACCACAAAGATAATGAACTCTATTCTGGGAATACAGAGTTAAATTTAAAAGACAAATCCCTTACTAGAGATAGGTTACGTTAGATTTTGCTGGAGATGGAAAATGAATGCAGTAGCCTTCACCTTCATATCCTGGACTATCCCTGCCACACCCCCTAGAATTCCCATTTGGGGTCTTGAAACAATATTCGATTTGAACATATGGTACATGTACAAATAGCTTCTCAGCCTTTTGATGTTCATTGAGAGGAAGGAGTGGGGAGCTGTTTCCTGGAAGAGTATGGGGCACTAGGGAGTATTAAAGAAGGAAACAATGGGAAAGGAAATGTCAGTTTTTTTCACTCATTATATTTTTGTGAATAATAAATTTCATAAGTTTTAGGCCTTGAATGGACATGTTATAGCTTCCAGTTTTGTTCCCACCACTGTCTTGGAGACCATACATAATATCTCTTTAGATTTATATTTGACAAAACAACCAATGTCCTAGTTACTTCCCCTGGTCACCTAATGGGGATGCTTGGTTGCTGTGATTACAATCTGAAAGGCTTCTTGGAACATAGAAAATTTATTGAAAGGCACGATTATATCCAGTCTTATTCTTTCTACCTTCTAATTTCCCACATTCATTTTCTCCTGCTTAGGGATAGAAAATACTAGAAGAACATAATGTAGGAAACAACCCATCATCATCATAATTACATTAATCAGAAATAACCTCTGTATAAATTTAAATATGTATCCACAGAATCATATATCCACATTGTTTTGTCAAAGTAAGATTTTTTAATTTTTTATTAAATTATAACTATGCATTAATGCATTTAGATTTAAGACTTCTTTTACTAAGCACAGTTATTGAAAGTCTGTTGTAGATTTTACTTTCTACAACTCTTTGTTTTTGTCTTATACCCTCACCTTTATTTTTTCTGACCTTAACATATAGTAATCTTTCAACAGTTTTATAGGACTTTGTATGAGTAAGATAATTCATTTGTATTAAATATGTGCTATCCAAATCCTTGGATATACCCAAAGTTACAGAAAAAAAGAAATCATGGTTCTCTGGACAATGTTTTACTCAGAAATTTTCACACGTGATCTGTTCAACTGATAAAACTCTAGTCAGAGTTTAATCCATGCATAAGCTTACACATTACCTTAGAACTTTCAATACTGAACATGTTGAATAAATAGTAAACTAGCACCTATAATTTCCAAAAAATTATGTTGGAAATGAAAAGTATAAGCCATGGTCCTGTAACTAAAAAGGAATGAATCTACATCCTTGTCATGTTCATATAGAGACTCTTTAGAAGAATTATGTATGATTCTAGTTTCCTCTTCTCCTATTAATAATTATCAATCTCCTAATAAGAACATAAGTGAGGAGAGAAGAAAGTTTTATTAATGTTAGAGCCTCAGCAATACTCTATATTTGCATGCACTTAGCATTTTAAAAATATTATTTTATATATCCATTGATATTGGTATTTCTGGGTAAATAGCTATTTGGAAGTCTTCTTCTTTCTTCTTTCTCCTCCTCCTCCTCCTCCTCTCACTATGTTGCCCTTGGTAGAGTGCTATGGTGTCACAGCTCACAGCAACCTCAAACTCTTGGACTTAAGTGATTCTCTTGCCTTAGCCTCTCAAGTAGTATTTGGAAGTCTTGAGGCAAGATGGCTGAAGAGAGACAGAAGTCATCAGATTGTCTCGAAAAAACTTTACATGTAAAAAACAAAAACATAGTTCAGGTTTAACTCGGAGGGTAAAGTAGCAGATCCTACTAGATATTCTGAGGGAATAAATTGTGGAGCAGAATGAGAATGAGCAAAATTTGGGCAGAGATCAAGCCTCCCAAAGCTTGGAGACTATTGGAAAGAGCAGGTGGGGCCTTTGTTTCTCTTTCCTTCACATCTCCAGAAGTCAGCAGACTCCTCAGCTGCTGAAGAGCCTTTCTACCCTCAGGAACCCCAAACCTGCTGCTGCCAATGAACTGAATGCTTCTTGAAGCCAAACACCAGGTTTCTGCCCCCTTGAGATTGCTCCTAACCTGAGCTGAGATGGTGAGTGCCATATTGTTTTTCCACCTGGGGAATTTCAGCCCTTTAGTTTTTGTGTCACTGGTCCCCATATAAGCATTTCTCAATTCTTGCCAGACTATGGTGGCCATGAGGGCTGATGGGTCCTGGGGTATTTGTGAGAGCCTATAGTTTGACTATTGCAGGCAGGCTGTCTCCTGAGGAGAGGGACAAAGAAAACTAGAGGACAATTCTCCTCCATGTAGACTCTCTTTCTGTTCCTCCTCTCCCTCACTGCTGCCAGGTGACCTGGGTGTCCCAAGGGATAATTGACCTGGGGCTCTCAAGAGCAGCTTCAACTTTGTTTGTATGTCCACTACACCAAGGATTCCATAGAAAATGCAACTCACACTTTTCCTCTTAAAGACCCTCAGTTGACCAGTGTAGCTCAAACTCTGATCTCTTTATCTTCTAGCCTTCCCCAGTGCTGCCCACTTGGCTGCTCCAGCAGAGCAGGGCCTACCCCAAAGTGGAGGGACATTAAGCCTGCCTGAGCAAAATGGGGCCAGCATGCTTCTCCCTGGCATGGTCAAGGGATAGAATTCAGGGGACCAAGGGACAGACCCACAGGCCAGATCCCATTCCCCTAGGACTCAATTATGTTGGTTGGGAGCACAGAGGAAAGATTTGTGAACTAATTTTGGGAGGTGAGGAAGCCAATGTAGACAGACCTGGGAGGACAATACAATGTGGATCTGAGCCACAGAACACTTATGGAGGTCCCCTCCCCAAACAGGAAATCCATGCTTTCAGTCTGGGGCAGTATCCTGGGCAGGTAAGCTCCCAACCCACAGTGACGTTGCTGAGGAGCTCAGCTACTTTGAGCTGATGATTGCAGCCAGACAGCAGAAGATTTAGGGGAAGGGGAAGGGGGAGAAGAACAACCCATACCATTCTATGAATCCCAGATAGCCCCTCCTTCACAAGCAAACTTTCTGGCTTCATGGGCCCCTTCACCTCCTCCCTGGTGGCTTTACCTAGCCACCTGGGACCTGACACTTGACCTCTGGGGGAAAAGCTCTTGTGTCTACTTTTGTGGAGTCTTAAGGACAGGCTTGCCCAACCCAGCCCCACTAACCTCATTCCCCGACATGCCTCTGCTGTGATGGAGAATAAGGAATCCCCTGGGAGCTCCAGTGTTATACCTACAATCTGGGCCATTGAAGTGCTTCTCCAGAGAGGCTAGAGCCAACCACAGGCTCCAGAAAATAATACTGCAACTGGCTTTTTCCTACAAGTGTCACCTACTGGCAGAGAGGACAACTTGTGCAGCTCAGTATAGCATTTACTGACTTAAATCACACAGGGTGGGGCAGACCCTAACTAACAAGCACCACTTACTGTCTCAGGATTAAACTGGGCATCCCAGTATAATTCATATTGTTATGAAGACCACAAGGCTGGGAAAGAGAAAGGATTTCAAAGACCTTCATCTTCTCTTGTCAAAAGGAATCAAGAAATCTGATCACACACATAGTAATCTGATCACACACATAGTATACCACCATATATAGTACTCCACCACTGCAGCCTACAAATAGCCAGCTATTAAAAAAACCACTGCACTATGTATATCTATAAGTAAGGTATCCATCCAGAACCTAGAACACCATCAAAGTACCCAGAACAAAAGCTGAAGGTCTTTACCCAACATATGCTACAGACACATTCTTAAGAGTGATTTCAAGAAAAAAACCCTATCTAAAGAAAAGAAAATATGCAAACAAGAAATGACAGCTGGTACAGATGAGAAGGAATCAGTGCAAGAACTCTAGTAATAGGGAGAATCAGAGTGAAAGTCACTCTTCCCAAAGGGGCACACCAGCGCTTTAGCAATGGATCCCAATCAAAATGAAAATACAGAAATGATGGATAAAGAATTCAAAATATGAAGTGTGAGGAAGCTCAATGAAATCCAATTAAAAATGGAAAGCCAACTTAAGTAAGTTTGAAGTAAGTTTGAAGCAGTGATAAGAATCTCAACAATAAAAAAAAAAAAGCCCTGGACCAGATGGATTCCACAGCTGAATTCTATCAGACCTACAAAAAAAACTGGTACCTATCCTACAGAAGCTATTCCATAACATCAAGTAGGAGGGATTCTTCCCTAGTGCATCTGTGAAGCCAGTATCACCCTGACACAAAATCTAGGAAAGGACATAACTCCCCCCAACTCCAAAAAGAAAAAAAAAAAAAAAAAAACTACAGATCCATATCCCTTGTGAATACAGATGCAAAATCCTCAAGAAAATACTAGCAAAGTGACTTCAACAGAACATTAAAAAGATAATCCACTGTTATCAAGTGAATTTCATTCCAGGAATGCAAAGTGGTTTAATATGTGCAAATCAATAAATGTGATTCACTACATAAAAAGAAAGAAAAATAGACACGTGAACTTCCCAATAGATGGTGACAAAGAATTTGGTAAAATCTAGCACCATTTCATGATAAAAAACCCTCAACAAAATAGGCATAGAAGGAATATACTTCAAAACTATGAAGTATATGACAAACCCACAACAAAAATGTTGAAAGTGTCCCTCTTAGGACCTGGAAAAAGAAAAGGGTGCCCACTGTTACCAGTTTTATTCAACATAGTACTAGAAGTCCTAGCCAGAGCAATAAGGCCAGAGAAGGAAATAAATGACATTCAAATAGGAAAAGAAGATGTCAAATTATCTTTCTTTACTGAAGATATGACCTTGTATTTAGAAAATCCTAAAGACTCTGACAAAAGACTACTGGAATTGACAAATACATTCATCAAAGTCTCAGGTTACAAAATCAATGTACACAAATCAGTAGCATTTCTATACTAAACACAGTCAAGCAGAGAGTCAAATCAAGAACTCAATATGAACAGTAGCTATAAACAAAAACAAAACACATATGAATATACTTAACAAAGGAGGTTAAAGACCTCTACAAGGATCACTACAAAATGCTGATGGAAGAAATCACAATAACACAAACAAATGGAAAAACATACCTTGCTCATGAATTGGTAGAATCACCATCATTAAAATGTCCATACTGCCAAAGTGATTTGCAGATACAAGATAATCTCCATCAAAATTCCAGTGTCATTTTTCATAGTTATAAAAAAATAATAATCCTAATCTTTATTTGGAAGAGCTGAAGACCAAATAGCAAAAGCAATCCTAAGTAAAAGAAGTAAATCTGGAGGCATCACATTACCTGAGTTCAAATTATACTATATGGCTAAAATAGCCTGTACCTGGTTTAAAAGTAGAGATATAGACCAATGAAACAGAATAGAGAATCCAGAAATAAAACTATCTACCTACAACCAACTGATCTTCTATAAAATAGATGACAACATATACCAGAGAAAGAATGACCTATTTAATAAAAAGTGCTAGAAAAACTGAATAGCTACTTGCAGAAGAATGAAACATGATCCTTATCTCCTTCCATAATCAAAAATTAATTCAAGATGGATTGAAGACTTAAATGTAAGGCATGAAAAGATAAAATTTCTAAAAGAAAATATAGGAAAAACATTTTAAACATTTGCTTAGGTAAAGAATTTATGACTAAGACCCCAAAGGCAAATACAGCCACAAAAATAAATGTGACTTGGGCAGTGCCTGTGGCTCAAAGGAGTAGGCTGCTGGCCCCATATACCAGAGATGGCAGGTTCAAACCCATCCCCAGCCAAAAATTGCAAATAAAATAAAATTAAATTAAATAAATGTGACTTAATTTAAAAATTTATATACAGGAAAGGAAATAATCAACCGAGTGAATGCACAACCTAGGAAATGGGAGAAAATTTTGCAAACTATACATCTGACAAAGGTCTGATATTCAGAATCTACAAGGAAATCAGTAACAACCCCCCCCCCAGCAAACAGTAGGCAATAAACATGAATAAAAATTTCTGAATGAAGATAGAGAAATGGCCAAACATATGAAAAAATGCTGAAAATCACAAATCATCAGGGAAATACAAATTAAAACAATGAGATATCTATTAAGTAGTCAAAAAACAATAGATGCCAAGAAAAAGATAGCTTATACTCTGTTGGTGGGATGGCAAAGTAATACAACCTCTCTGGAAACTAGTACAGAGATTCCTGAAAGAAATAAATGTAGACCTATCATTCAATCCAGAAATCCCACTACTGGGTATCTACCCAAAGGAAATGAAGTCATTTTATCAACAAGACACCTGCACTTAAATGTTTATCATAGCACAATTCACTATTACAAAGATGTGAAATCAGAATCAGTGCCCTTCAATTCATGACTGCATAAAGAAAATGTGGTAAATATATACCATGAGTACTACTCAGTCATGAAAAAGAATGAAACAATGTCATTTGCAGCAATGTGAAGGTAACTGGAAACCACTGACCTAAGTGAACCATCTTAGAAATGAAAGACCAACTACCATATGTTCTCACTGAGAAGTAAGTGGGAATAATTGATGGGTACACATGGGCACAAAGCGACATAAAGGACATAAGAAACTAAGAAGGGGGCAGGGTGGGATATAAACTTACCTACCAGGTATAATGAACACTATCCTGGTAACAGGCACACCAAAAGTCCTGACTTAAGCATTAAACAAGATATTCTTGTTAGAAAACACTTGATCCTCTTAATTGCTATTTTGAAATTTAAAAAATAGCTCCTTGTCTTCAAAAATCCCATTCTTCCCCTTTTCCATGTATTCCCCCTGTTCAAAATTCCATCTCTCAGCTTCTCAAGTGGCTAGGTGTGGTCACATGCCTAAGTTCTCACTAATGAGATATGAGAGAAAGAGCAAAAGCTCTGGTTTGTGAGACTCCACATTGCTCATTCTGAACCTCTTCTTTTGACCCTTCTTGCAGGCCAGCTGAATTTGCTGAGACCCAGATCTGCCCTTTTAAGTGTGGAAAATGGCCTATGATGTGAGCCAGCAGCTAGACAGAATGAAAATATGCTCTTGAGTGATTTAGAGGAGTGGGGCCACCCACTCACTTTGGAATGCCTATCTCAAAACAATTATATGAGCTGAGCTGCAAACCTATAATTTAAGCCATTGTCTTTTTTAAAAAAAATGCTGTTTGAGACCTCTCTCCTTCAGCAGCTTAGTCCCTAAATAATAAAGAATTACTGACCTCATTTTACAGGTCAAGAAAAGTGAGGCTTGGGGGAAAGTCACTAATGTGTTGTGATTTTCCCATCATCCCCTCCTGGCTCTGCACCAGGTATTACCACTGAAACACAATGAGCCCCTTGAGAGTGGGACAGAACAAAACTGACAGAGCCTTTGACCAGAGAACACTCCCTACTACAGGGTCCAGTCAAAACTCTTTAATCTTTCTATGTCTGGATCTCAGATGAGTACCTTTTTGTCTTGCTTTCCCAGAACAGCCTGTCCTCAGTGTAAGAGATTTAAGGAGAACTCAGTGTAGGCAGCACTCCAGCTTGTTTCATCACCTCTAAGGAGAAGCAGTGAAGGAAAGGACCCTTTCCATGGCATGAATCCCTCATTAGTGCTTGTCTCTTAGGGAATGTATTATTCTTTTAGTATGTTCTACTAAATCTGAATAAATATAATCAACACCCACATTGTGTTCTGCTGATCAAATAGCACAGCCATAAGCAGATAATCTTCTTGCACAAAATGACTAGGGCTCCTTGAGAAGTCAATAAGGGAAAAACCTACAAAGTAAATTGACACAAATGGGAAACCAGCTGGAAGAAATCAAACAGGCAAAGCAGGTGGGTTTGCTTGTGTCTGGGAAGATGAACCACAGCATTACACATTTACACAAAAGCAAGATCTATAACTTTAGGCTTTGACTTGAGCTAAATATATGACTTACTTAAAAAGAGCCGGTAGGTGGAAAACGGTTGAACTAATAGCATCAAGACCAATTCTGAAAATGTTTCTTATGCTTAGCCTGTTTTTACATTCTCTGAGAATTGTCAAATAACCCGTGACAGATGGTTCTGCATCTAGGTTTGATCCTAAGTGGTGTGAGGTGTGTCATGATTGGTCATTTCCCCACAGTAGCAGATTATAAAGGAATTCTCATTAAAAAAAAAAAAAAGTGTCTATTGAGTGGCTATAAAACAGGAAAGGGGTGAGTAGATCTTCAACAAACTGTCCCTTATTTGGATAAAAGCAACCACTGGGCCAAAAGCTCTAAACACTCCAATGCACATCTGTAGACACTCAAAGGTTCAAAAATTTAACTATTGTATCACCTGGAATACATCCTTAGGTAATACAATTTTGCATCCAGCGACTCCATCACTTTTTTCCAAAAAGCTTGCCTTACTGTTATAGAAGTAGATTTCATTATGTCTCCATTGATCCTGTTTTGGCAGGATTTGTTAGGACCAAAAATAAATAGTTTCTCCTTTTTATTTTGTGTCTCTGATAATGTTCAAAAGTTGTAGTCAAAGCATACATATATGCCCCACATCCCTTTCCTGAAATTCAAACTCAGTTGGGTATACTATACTTCACCTGGAAACTTGAGGCAGGGAAACAAAAAGAGATTAGCATAATCACACTGAATCGTGGAGATACTTTTAAAGTGTCATAGGTTGAGGCAAAGACATATAAACCTTTGCAACAATGCTATGTGGATGTTATGAATGTACACGTGTTAAATCTGTCCAGAAGATCATAGACTTGAAGGGGTAATATCCCAAATCATTTCTCTACAAAGATGATTGCCTCTTACAAACTAAGAATGGGGCTAGAAAGTGAAAGGTTCCAGACTCAAAGGTAAAAATCAGTCTGAGGCATAGAGGAAAGGAAGATGGAGATCCAATTTGTGCAATCAAAGTGGATTTTATTTCACCTGGAGTGCAGATGGGGTATTTCTGACTAGGGAGAAATCCACATGTGTGCTATGGAGGACAGGGATTTAAAGGATTAGGGAAGCCAGGATTGGTCTGCCCATAGCTTTACCTGGGCAAGTAGGTGGGACAAGGTTAGGGAGGTCTGGATTGGTCCATTCACTATTCCCTGGGAGGGACATGCTTTCCAGGAAAGGGATCCTTCCTGGGTGGGTCAATTACCTGGGCAAGTAGGTGGGACAAGGTTAGGGAGGTCTGGATTGGTCTGTTCACTATTTTCTAGGAGGGACATGCTTCCCAGGAAAGGGATCCTTCCTAAGTGAGTCGGTAACTTGATTCTATCAGAAAGTGTATTCATTGGCCTGCTTTTTAGCTGATTTATAACTAGATTCCAACAAACACTGAATGTCATGAAGGGAAATCCACGTACCCATATTTGATAAATGGTGAGTCTAAATAGAACTTGTTTCATCCACATAAGAGAAATTCAAGAAGGGGGAGAGGAGGATGGGAGTTGATAAGTTCCCACTTAACAAGCACAGTGTAGGGAATATGGCATACCTCCTGGGTGAAGGACTCAACTACATCTCAGACTTTACCTTACAAACACAAACAGTGTAAACTACTTGTATATACCTGCATATTAATTGAAATTGGAAAGACCACAAGGGAAGATATATTTTAGAACACAGGAAAGTGATTATCCCAAGAACATAAAGTATTTTTAATACTGCTTAAGATACTCAAGCAAATGAATGTCAGCTCCATGAAACACTGGCCAGAAGTCATAAAGATGAATTGAGAAGCTGGGTAGGGGAGATAAAGAAATTTCAAGACATTAAAAATATTGGAATCAGTGAAGGAATTAATAATGTATAAGGTTGAATCAGAATTCATCTTCTCTCAGGACTCATAAAGAAATTAAATGTAAAGATAATGAAGTGATGATAGATAGCAAGGACAGAGTGCTGTAGGTTTCAAGAATAAAGGAACCATCCAAGTTAAACTAAAAAGGAAAAATAATTGCTTAAGATTTGCCTTTTGCAACAATAAGTGCTAGGAGATAAAGTGGAGAAATATTTATAAAATTTGAGTATATACTGGGCACCCAAAGTCAATATTTACCCCAAATTTCCTTTTTGTGTAAAGAGATGAAAAAGACACTCTCACATATGAAATATTCAGAAGACATATCATGCGTGTATGTTTCTTGAAAATAAATTTCAAGAAGTTCAGCATGTGTTCAAGACATGAATCAAATTGATGATTCAAAATTAGGTAAATCCTAGAGAAAAATCCCTGATGTTTTTTGTAATAATTTGAGGAACACTGACATCCATGTTGCCCTAATTGTGTGGTTGATGGCAACAGTTTTCAAAGGTGTATGCACGTGTAAATTATTGGTGGTGGGGCCTGATATTTAAAACAATATTAATTTTTTTAAAGGAGTAAGTCAGTATTAGGTCCTCAAATTGATTAAATCAGAAATTTGCACAATGGATGGAGACAGGCACTGAATGTTTTCAAAGTTCTGCAGTTGGCTTTAATTATTGTCAGAGTTGAGACTCATCTTTCAAATATAGAACAAGCATCAGGTGTGGGAGTGGATGTCAGTCTGTGACTTTTGGTACAAGTTGTGATTGCAGATGAATAGCTATCTAGACATCCTTGAGCAATTTAAAGAACCAATGATAATATTCTCTGTCACGTCTGTCATTAGTATAAAGTTAGAAAATATATGTGTCATTCACCCAAGGAGGGTATGCACTTTGTAGCCACAACACAATATTTCAGTCTTTTCTGGAAATGGCAGCATACCTGTGGTGTTATTTCTCCATTACCATAAATAAGAGTTTGTAGTTAAGTTGGCTTTTCCACCATAAATCACTAAATTCTATGCAATTATAACATATTTCAGTTCCATAGAGAGAAGTAGTTCATTTGCCAACCTTTAAAAGACCTCTGAAATCTGACCATTCCTACTTTTAATCTGCTTTCCTTACTGAATCTTTACCCAAACCTAAAAGGTCCCAACCCAGCTGAGCTCACTTCTGCCTTGGTACAGTTGCTCACATGGCTCACTGGTTTACACCTGCTGTCTTTTCCCTTCACTTTTCTTTCTTTTTTAAAAAAATTTATTTATTTATTTTTTAAATTAAATCATAGCTGTGTACATTAATGTAGTCATGGGGGTACAGTGTGCTGGTTTTATATACAATTTGAAATATTTTCACCAAACTAGTTAACATAGCCTTCATGGGATTTTCTTAGTTATTGTGTTAAGACATTTATATTCTACATTTAGAAAGATTCATACCCTCACTTTTCTTTCTTGAGAACTCTATCTAATTGGTCTTCCATAAACATCCAACTTCCATGCAAACTTAATTGTATTCTTCAGTACCTACCTTGCAAATTTTAGTACTATATTATCTATTAATTTGCATGGATTTGCCCTAAATAAACTTTAATTTCCTGTAGGTAGTGTAGGAAGAAGAGAGAAGATATGGAAAGAATATTTAACAATGTACAAAAATGTTAATGATATAGTGTCAAAACAGAAAAGCAGGTCACTAACTTGAATATATAATATTGACTTGATTATGGAAAATTGCATTATGCAAAGACTGGATAAATTAACTAAGGGTTGGCAGTGATAATCTCTTAGTGGTTAGATTATGAGGGACTTTTATGTTTTCTTTATACATACTTTTTTCTATTTCCTGTGAACTGCATTTATTAGTTCGATAGTAAGTCAAAATATGTTCCTTAGAGAAAAGAACTGTGGTTAAAAAAAAGGAATGTATAACAAAATGAAGCTTTCCAGAAAACATGTATTAGGAAAACACAAGAGAAAATGTATCAATAGTAGTCACAAGATACATGAATAGGAATACGAGTACAATTACTTCAGCAAAAGAATTCAATTTTTATAGGCCAGTCACTTTTGCTCTTGAGGTGGGAATGACCTGGGTTTCTCAGTCAATAGCTTTACTTAATGTATATTTTTGGCTTAATTATTGGTCAGTTTGGTATCCCATAGACCAGTCAACTTAAAATATGGTATGAACCCCTGACAGTCTTTAGAGTCAAAATTACTTTTATAATAACACTAAGACACTACTTGTCTTTTTCATTGTGTTGACATTTGCAGTGACCATCCCCAAACTGTTGGCGCTTTAGCATGAGTCAAGGTAGTGGTACAAAACTGTACTCATTGTCATTGTATTCTTTGCTACTACATAGTCACTATGAAAATCAAAATATTGCAAATTAAAAAGTTTACTTCAGAACATCCTTGATGAAGCAGCCACAATTACCATTATGTTTCCACTCTCGAGTACATTTTTACTATTTTTTACAACACAATAGGAAGTAAGCCTGATGCACACTGAGTGTTAGTATGGTGACTACCTCAAGGACAAGTGCTTCTGTTGTTGATTGAGTTGTGAGCTGGACCGTCACTCAGAACATAGATAATGGTCATTACTTGAACAACATTTCTATCTGAAACAATGAGTGACAGAAAGCTATGGTTATTCAAATCTGATATTTGATAAACATTTTCTTGAAAAACGATGTAAGTGAGCCTGTTATTTCAAGGAAACTTGGAGTCTATTGTCAATGATAAAATCTGAGTATTCTGGTGAAATTTAGAAACTTGGAACTAAGATTCCAATGGCAATTACAGCAGCAACAAAAATAAATAAATGGGACTAGATTAAATTGAAAAGCTTCTGTATGCACAGCTAAGGAAATAATCAACAGAACAAATAGACACCCTACAGCATGGGAGAAAATGTTTGCAATCTACACATTCAATAAAGGGCTATTGTCCAGAATCTACAAATAACTCAAACAAATATGTAGGAAAAAACCAAACAATCCCATTAAAGTGTGGGCAAAAGATATATACTGAAGTTTTTCAAATGAAGATGGACAAATGGCCAATAATAAATGCTTAACATCATTAATCATCAGGGAAACACAAATTAAACCACAATGAGATATCACTTTACTCCTGTTAGAATGGATTTTATTAACAAGCTCAAAAATAATATTGTTGTGGATGCTAAGAAAAAAAGAACACTTATACATTGTTGTTGGTAGGACTACAAATTAGTACAATTCCTATGGAAAACAGTACAGAGATTTCTCAAAAATCTAGAAGTAGAGTTACCATTTAATCAGATATGCAGTGAGATACCCAGCAATCTCACTACTGGGTATCTACCCAAAGGAAAATAAGTAATTTAATTAAAAAGACATCTGCATGTGAATGTTATTGCAGCATCATTCACAATTGCACAAATATGGAATCAGCCCAAGTGTCCATCAATTTATGATTGGATTAACAAAATGTGGTATATGTACACCATGGAATACTATTCAGCCATGAAAAGGATGGATTAATGCCTTTTGCAGCAATTTGGAAGGAACTAGAGACCATTATTCTAAATGAAGTACTTCAAGAACAGAAAAATAAATACCACACATACTCTCTAATAAAGTGAAACTAACCAACAAGCATGCAAGCACACAGAGGGAAGTAAAAATCATTGGAAATCAAAAAGGGTTTTTTTGGAGGGGAGGCACATTAAGACCAAAGTATATGGAATGGGAGAGAGACTTGCAAATAACATATCCATGAAGGGATTAATATTCAGAACTTCTAAAATACAACAGTAGCAAAACAACCTGATTCAAAAATGGCCAAAGGACATCAATAGACATTTCTCACAAAAAGATAGATGAACAGCCAATAAGCAGAAGTAAAGATGCTGAACATCACTAATTATTAGCGAAATGCAAATTAACACCAGGATAAGATACCCACTCCCACATTTCAGGATAGCTACTCTCCTAAAAACCCAAACAGAATAACAAGCATCGGGGAGGCTGTGGAGAAAGTGAAACCCTGTGCACTATTGGTGACAATGTAAAATGGTACAGCCGATGTGGAAAGCACAGTATGACAATTCTTCAAAAAGTTAAAAATAGAATTGCCATATAATCCAGCAATTCTGCTCCTGGATATATATCCAGAATTGAAAGCAGGTTCTCAAAGAGATTTGTACAACCACATTCGTAGCTGCATTACTCACAATAGTTTTCACAATAGCTAAAACATGGAAGCAACCCGAGTGTCCAGGACTGGATGAATGAATACACAAGATGTGATATATACATACAAGGAGATATTATTTATCCTAAAAAGAAAGAAAACTTTGACATATGCAGCAACATGGCAGAACACTGAGGACATTATGCTAAGTGAAATGAATCAATCATAAAAGGATAAGTCCTATAGGATTCCATGAGATACCTCAGGGAGTCAAAAATCATAGAGACAAAGCAGAATGGTGGTTCCCAGGGGCTGGGTGTGGGGAAATGGAGAGCTATGGAGATGAGCTAGATGGTGGCGATGTTGCATAAAAATGTGCATGTACTTAATGTCACTAAACTAACCATTTAAAATGGCTAGGTAAATTTTATTTTATATGTATTTTACCACAGTAAAAAAAAAGGGGGGGGGAGGAGTTCAGATAGATCCTCCATTCTATGCAGTAATTCTACCGTGTGTTCGATGTCCTAGGTGTGTCCTATCTTTCCATGCTGTCATCCTTAGTGTATGGTTTTAAGCTTTATATTTGCAAGATGGCTACTTCACCATTCATGCTCTGGACAGAAAGGAGGAGGAGAGGGAATGGGCAACATCAGAAGCTGTCAATCAGCTTTGCATCTCATTGGCCAGAACTGTATCACACAACCACTCACAGCTCCAAGACAGGTTGGGTTTTGAGCTCTTACTATCCTATGGCAGTGGCAGGCAGGGGAGAAATGGATTTGAAATACATGTTGAATCAATGAGTCCAAGTGTCTCCCATATCCAGTAGGCAAAGAAGTAACATTAAAAACGTCTATTCTCAGCAGAAGGAAAAACAGTAGAGACTGACTAACCCCAGGAAAAATGGAAGTAGTCATATTCTTTGTCCTGAGTGATGTGAATAGTGACAGCAGCCACAGAGTGGCCTCAGGTGACACTAATTATACAAACATACTCTATTGTGAAGTAGACAGTGAAGCCACAACTTAGTTGTATTTTTAAAAACAAGAAAAAAAAGAGTCAGCCTTTAATTTTCCTTGTAGAAAAAAATAACTTTAAGATCGGTAACCTAATGACAGAATAGCAAATTGTCAACCTCTTTCATTTATGTGGTCCACAGCATGTAAAGAAATAAAACAAAGGAAGGCCCAAAAATGTTTGAGAGCTAATCTCCACTAGAAACAGTCGTCTGAAGATGATGCCACAGGTCCAGAATCAGTAAGGGAAGCTTTATCTCTTCTTCATTTACTGTTTACTGAACACAACGCTGTGTCTGGCCCTGCACTCATGAGAAAAAAAAAAAAAAAACAGTGAGTTAGGTGCAGTTTGCATTTCAAAGAAATTTGCTCTTAATTTTGGCCTAGAAATTTATTTACAGGAGGTTTGACGAGCCAGTTGATGTAAAGCCATATAGAAAAAGGTTCTAGCATCAAAGTCTATCTCTATCATTTCTCAAATTATTAAATACATTTGTCCTACAATTAGGGCATCTAGTGCATAATAAATGATTTAGTGACTCTTATTCAATAACTGCATGGAGAGAATCTTCTTGAAGCCAAATTCTTTGGAATGATTTTAAGGTAGGAGGAAGAGAACAGAGAATTTATCTTCTCCCAGAAGGGGATTTGGGGGACAAACATCAGACTAGAATTTTCTTCTCGCTGGAAGAAGGGACTAAATTTTATCATCTTTCTTGGAAGAAGATGGGAATACAGAGATAGAAATAATTAAGAATCAGAATTGGATATTTTCTTCAGCTTTTCAAAATTTTAGTGGTAGAAAACAATGACATATATAATGCTTTATTGTATGATGTATTTTTTTATGTCTGGCTTAAAATTATTTTTTCTTTAAGCCAAAATTTATCTGAAGTGGTTAGGAGACTTCTTGATGTGTTTTTTCCTGGTTTGGAGACTGCTGTTAGTCCCAAATAAAACCAAATACCCACTCAGATCTTTTTAATAGTCCACTAAGATTAAATACCCCCAAACCATAACATTTTTGTGGGTTTGACATTCTGAAGTTCTCCTTTCAACTCTACTTTGAAATCCTCAATTTGGGGAGGAAAGAAAGAGAGAAAGAAATTTCCAGGTTTATGTGGCTATTAGGGACAGTTAGAACAATAGATCTGCTTCAGCCAAGGCTTCCACTTAACAGCCTTTCTCAACCCAATGCCCCTCTAGGTAGTCAATTCTGGTTCTGCACAACTGTGCTCTTATTTTGGCATCCAGCTCCTTAAACAAGTTACAATACTGGGATATCCATGGCACAAACAAACTTCTTTATTCTGAGACTCTTGTGATCATTTTGGTAAAGGGGAGAATCAGTTACATATTTGATTGGAGTACCTTTGTGAGTATCAATTTTCTGTTCAGTTATAAGTCTAGGCTGATATGGTTCCTGGTTCTAGATCTTATTACACTAATGGAATAATTACTTTTCCACCTGAAACTTTATTTTCTTTATCCTTTACTAGTTCTATTAAAGTCCGTATCTCTATAAAAAATGTAAACTTAATTTTTAAAAATCACTTTGTGTGTAAAAGTCGACATCTTTTATAATATCACATGTTACTGTGTCATATCAAACTGTATCATGAAAAACAAATTTTTTTAACTTTATTTACTTTTTAATTAAATCATAACTGTATACCTTTATGGGGTACAATATGATGATACAATGTGGAATGCTCAACATCGACATCACCTGACTAACTTTTTGTGGCCAGACTTTTATATAGTTCTTAAATATAATGTAAAGGAGAAGGGGAGAAAATACAGGTCTGGAGACAGGAGATCTGACCTTTTGTTCTAACTCTGTCATCAATCTCTCCTAAAATCACTTTGTATTTTCATGTAAAAAAGTTAGGATTTTAAGACAAAATATCAGGTTTTATTTCTAAGATTCCAAGAATTTCCTAAGTATTAAAGGACAGAGTATATTCTGTTTATTGTTTGTGTATCTTTAAATCTTTCTAAGATACACAGCATAGCAATGTTGTGACATCAGAGAGTATTTATCCACAGTTTAAAAACTTATGAAATCATTATCATCTCTGTAGGTATATCTTTTAGGCAGACTTATTTACAAAGAATAGAATAGACTGTTTGATGAGAAATACTTTCACTGAACAAAAAGCAGTATTTCCCCTTCCAAAACCTCTTCTAGGGGTTTCTGTAAATATATGACCTACGAAATCTAAATTTGAAGCACACTTAATACTTGTTAAAATTGTTTAGCTGTTCCTGAAATTCAAAAGAAGTTGTGCAGATTAGAGTAGGTATAAGTTTGTTTAAAATCATACCAATGATACCACTCTTTGTCATTAGCTTCATATTAAAATACAATTTTGTTCAGGATTCTGCTTGAGACAACATCTGTTCCAGATTTCCTTTCGTATTACCATTCTTTTCGGGCTTCTAAAACCCACTTCTAAAGATATACTTGATTTGATAGAACTCTGACTTCCAACGCTATGAAACAAGGCTTCCTTTGTTAAATTTGTAATCTATAGCATTTGGGTTATTAAAATATATTTTTAATGAAAAACTTCATAGTAGATATTTAGATGGCTATTAATTTGAGAGTATACCAGTGGGAACTATACTAGCATTTCCCCTTCACTGCTGTCCATAAGATGATTGTGATGTTTTTCTTATTTCTGAAATTCTTTATTTTTTCTAGTGACTTCTCCTGAGTTTCAGATTAAAATAATACTCCTTACCCAAAGCCCTGTCAGATGATTAGACTTTGCAACTATCTTTCAGGGTGTCTTTATTTCTTCTTTAATAACTTCATGCAAGAAATACACACACAATCATCCACAAATACACACAGGTGTCACCCATGGCTTTCAGAATCCTTCCATTTGTTAATGTTGCTCTATTCCTTCCATTCATTTATTCAGTAAACATGATGAGCACCTTTTATATTCTGGCCACTGTGCTAGGTATTGTGGACATAAGCACAAACATGGCATGATTTTTGCTCTAAAGCAGAGTTTAATCTAGTGGCGAAAACAGGCATACTTCCAAGTATTAGAATGCATCGTGATTAGGTACTCTGAGATTAGTGCAAGTGTAAAGAAATCAAAGTAGGAGGAACAGCTAGGAAAAAAGCTTCAAAAATCGAAAACAGGAGTGAAGGTAGGGGGCTTGAGCTACCCCTACAGTCTCCAAGTTTCAGACATCTGACTTCCTTACAACTTGCATTTTTTTTTCTCTTTTTATTTCAAATTAATATGAGGGTAGAAATTTTTAGGTTACATTGTTCTTACTTCCAAGGTAACGTTCAAGTTGTAGTTGAGTCCTTCACCCAAAGGGCATGCTGAATACCCTCACATGGTGCACATTAGGTGAATCCCACCAATTGCCCTCCCTCCTCCTGACAATCACTTTCTCCAGTCTCCCTTCCCCCTTGCTAGACCATAGTTGTGTTTTATCATTTGTGTGGGAGTATAATTGTTTGTATATGGGGTTCATATCAGTATTGAGTACACTGGATTTTTTTTTTTTTTAAGAAACAGAATCTCACTTTGTAGCCCTCAGTAGAGTGCTGTGGTGTCACATAGCTCACAGCAACCTCCAACTCCTGGGCTTAGTTGATTCTCTTGCCTTAGCCTCCCGAATAGCTGGACTACAGGTGCCCGCCAGAACACTCAGCTATTTTTTTTGTTGCAGTTTGGCCGGGGCCAGGTTTGAACCTGCCACCCTCAGTATATGGCGCTGATGTCCTACCCACTGAGCCACAGGCACCACCTTACCCTGGATTTTTTTTTTTTTTTTTTTCCGTTCTTGAGATACTTTACTGAGAAGAATGTGTTTCAACTCCATCCAGGTAAAGATAAAAGATGTAAAGTCTTCATCTTTTCTTATGGCTAAATAGTATTCCATAGTATACATATGCCACAGTTTGTTAATCCATTCATGGGTTGATGGGCATTTGGGTTGCTGCCACAACTTGGCAATTATGAATTGGACTGCAGTAAACACTCTGGTGCAAAAGTCTTTATCATAAGATGATTTTTGTTCTAGGTAGATGCCCAGTAATGGAATTGTGGGCTCAAATCGAAGGTGACTTTAGTTCTTTCCATAAAGGTTTTATTAGTTTGCAATCCCACCAGCAGTGTATAAGTCTTCTCTTCTCTTCATATCCAGGGCAGCATCTGCAGTTTGGGTCTTTGTGCTATGAGCTAATCTTTCACTGGAGTTAGGTGCTATCTCAGAGTGATTTTGATTTTCATTTATCTGATGATTAAAGATGAGCATTTTTTCATGTGTTCGTTGACTATTCATCTGTCATCTTCAGAGAAGATTCTGTTCTCTTGCTCACTTATTTTATTTATTTATTTTTTTTGAGACAGAGCCTCAAGCTGTCCCCCTGGGTAGAGTGCTGTGGCATTACAGCTCACAGCAACTTCCAACTCCTGGGCTCAAGCGAGTCTCCTGCCTCTGCCTCCCAAGTAGCTGGGACCACAGGCACCCGCCACAACGCCCGGCTATTTTTTGGTTGCAGCCATCCTTGTTGTTTGGCGGGTCAGGGCTGGGGATTCGAACCCGCCACCTTAGGTGTACGTGGCTGGCGCCTTAGCCGGTTGAGCTATAGGCGCCGAGCCCCCTTGCCCACTTATAAATGGGGTTGTTTGCTCTTAAAGTTCTCTGTAGAGTCTAGTCTTATCAGCCCCTTGTCAGATTTGTAACATATCTAAATCTTTTCCCCTTCTGAAGGCTGTTTGCTTTGCTTGTGCTACCCTTAGTTGTGCAAAAGATTTTTTACTTGATCAAATCCTATTTGTTTATTTTTGGTGTTGCTGCCATTTTCAGGGTGCTCTTCCTCATAAAATCTTTTCCCAGGCCAATATTTTTAAGCATTTTCCCCACACTCTCCTCTAGAATTTTTATTGTTTAGTGATTTGCACTCATTAACAGAGGCAATTACAGATAAAGATATACCTGTTCCAACTTACATACATATTCAGTGTGAGAACAAACCTACACAATCTGTCTTGTTTGGAACCCGAGGATTACCTGTGTTTGTAGACATTTTGCTGTAAAGCTGGACCTCTGAACTCAGAGAAGTCAGGTTATTTTCCCCACCATGTGCACCCCACACTTTGACAGTCTCCCAGCTTCATAGCACGACTCCCCAGTCATTAGCTCTCATTCCCTAGCTAAATGGGCTTCTTGTCTTCTAGTTAGCACCTGCCGCCTCCTTCTTGCCATTGTTCACCAACACCTGGCCACTCGGCAATTATCAAGGAATTTACTCTGATCGTTTTCTCATCCCTATTTTCCCAGCCAATTCCAATGTCAGAGCAGACATGCCACAAACGTACTTCACAGTTCCCTGACAGCTTCAATTCCAGCACCAGCACTAATAGTCCTCTTCCACTGCACATACAGGGCCACAGCCTGGACTTCTGTAGAGCTCTCAGGTTTTTCTGTTCTGGATTATTAAACTTTCAGTCATCTCTTCCTTATTTTCACTTTTCTCTTTCCTTGTCATCAGCACTCCAGTTATCTGACCACATCGAGACTGTGAACTCTTTAGTCTATCATGCTTCCCTTTCTTATTTTTTCTTCTTTCTTGACCTGTCATGAGGAACACCATGGCTTGTGAAGTCAGCCATTTGAGCTCAGGTGAGCTGCTCCAGCACCTGTGGACGAACACGCCAAGGCTGGCTCAATGCAGAGCTTTCCTGTCCACCTGAGGGGCCTGGATGCAGGGAAAGAAATGTGATGGCATACAGATGGTCCCCAACGTGACACAAGCCCTGCCACCATTCTGTAATCATTCTCTTTCTCAGCCTCCCTGCGATTCCTTTAAATGTCTACCACCCTCCTCAAGTGTCCTGACCTGCTGTTTTACCTACTCGTTTCAACAGATGGTCAAACTTCTAATTCATGAGGACACAGTGATCATCAGACCAGCACTACTTTTTCTTCATCTCCTCCAGCCAACATCTCCTGTATGATCATCTGTCCCCTTTCTGCTTCAGTGGGAAGAGAGATACACCCCCAGCCCATGATAGTTCTTCTCTGCCTTCCTTTTGGCTCTCTTCCTCCTGCATTAGTCTAGTTTCTCCAGAGAAACCAACAGGGGACACACATAGGCTAAAGGAGATTTATTATGGGAATTGGCTCCTGAGATTATGGAGGGTGAGAAGTTCCATGATGTGGAGGGTGGTATAATTCACTCTGAGTCCAAAAGATCAGAGAACTAATTTAATATGGTGTAATCTATACAGAAAATGCTACTACAGACATTCTTGTACATGTTTCCTCATGCTGTGTGTGAAGATTTCTTTAGGCTAGAACTGGAATTCACAGTTCCAACAGAACGAGCATCTCCATTTATGACATCACATCAAATCATTTTCCAAAATAAATGTTGGCACATTTTTCTGATGTTTGGTAGAAAATAGAAAAGGTTGGAAACCCCTCAGGTCATTTTCAACAATATTTGAAAAATTGCAAACCTTGTAAAATTACATTTAATTATGTTTTTAATTTTTGTTTTTCTGAGAAGGTTGACTATCTTTTTCTATTTTAATTGGTCATTTGTGTTTTCTATTTATTTTCATGCCCATTCTCTATTTAAATTTGTTTAGTATGAGTTATTTACAAGTTCTAGATAATATTTTTCCAATTTACAGATTGCAAATATATCTTTCCATTTATGTATTTTTCCTCTCAATTTTTATGGTCTTTGGAAGAACAGAGTTTTCACCAATTCATTTTCTTTCTTTGTTATTAAAAAAAATACTTTCTTATTCTATGGTTGTTAAATAT
The DNA here is from genome assembly GCF_000181295.1 of Otolemur garnettii. Taxonomy (NCBI): domain Eukaryota; kingdom Metazoa; phylum Chordata; class Mammalia; order Primates; family Galagidae; genus Otolemur; species Otolemur garnettii. The sequence goes on along the minus strand of NW_003852423.1, from coordinate 142,785 downwards.
TTTTTCCTATTTCACCATCTAAAATGTTTGAAGTTTTGACTTTCATATTTTTAAATTCATTTTAGAATTGATTTTTATGTGAGATCGAATACTACATTTTTCACATATCAAGTTTTCCATATATAAGCACGATCTAATTCTGAGCTCTCTTCACTGCCACCAGTCTATTTGCCAATTTCTGCACCAAAGAAAATATATCTTTTAGGAAAAGTTGCCATACTCATTTTTTATTTCTTAACTCTTCAATTTTTCTACCTAAATCTTCATATAAGTTTAAAATTTCATGGAAAAAATCCAGAGTAGATTTTTGAAAGAAATTTCATTGACTATTAATTTGGATATAACTAATATATTTGAAATGTTGACTCTCCCTATTCATAATATGCGTATTTCTTAATTTAGGTCTTTTAAAATATATTTCAAAATTGATAATTTTCTCAATGAAAGGATTTATCCTCTTGTTAAATTTATTTCTAATTATTTGGTTTTGATTTTACAAATTACATTTTCTGTTTGTTAATGTTTGTGTATTGATCTTATATAATCACTTAGCTAAGATCTTTTATAAATTTGAATAATTTTTAGCTTCCTTGGGGTTTTGCATGCAAACAATCATATCTTCTGCAACTAATGATATTTTTATTCATTTTTTTCCTATACTTACATATTTTATTTTCTTATTTTCCTGTGATTTCTGTAATACTCAGTTCAATATTGAATATGCACAGAGTTAGTAGGCATCCTTCTTTTGTTCTTCTCTTTAAAGAAAATTCTTTTTACCATGCCATCCATAAATATGTTATTTCCTATGAGAGTTTTATATACACTCTTCTGCCAGTTAGAAGAATTTCTCTCTACTCTAAATTTGCTAAGAGTTGCATGGGTGTCTAACCTTTTTTCTCTTTAGCCACTCATTGGGAGAAGAAGAGTTGTCTTGGGATGCACCTTAAATACACAAACACTAACAAACTCTGATGAGCAAAAAAACAGTCCATGCATACCTTTCACATCAGATAACAAAACAGGCCTCCAGTAATCTGCATGAGGCCTGTGGGCTGTAGGCTGGAAACCCCTCTATCAAATGTGAGTAAATATTGACTTTCATCTGCAAAAAAAGAGAGAAAATTTTATAAGATTTTACCATTATTTCGAGTAATTTATATTAATTGTTTTAATGCTAAGTAGCTTTTCTTTTCTTGGATAAAGCCAACTTAGTAGTTGTATGTGTATGAGAGAGAGAGAGAGAACAAACGAGAGAGAGAGTGACATTGTTGGATTTAGCTTATTAATATCTTGTAATGAATTTTGGAATCCAGAGGATAACAGTGGCCTCATAAAACAATCTGAAGGAGAAATGTGGCTTTTTCATATTATTTGAAAGCGTTTATGTTAAATTAGAATTATCTGCTCATTCAATATTTAGTAGAATTTGTTGTTGTAAAACTGTGGACTTAGATTTTTTCATGAGATAATAACAGCACTATTCACAATAGCCAAGATATGTAATCAACAAATTCCATCAGCAGATGAATGGATAAAGAAATTGTGGTACATATATACAGTAGAGTTTATATGTACAAAAAAGAACAAAATCCTGCCATTTGCAACAGCAAGGATGAAACTGGAAAACATTATGCTAAGTAAGCCAAGTACAAAAAGATAAATCTTGCATTTTCTCACTCATATGTGGGAACTAAATATTAAAAACGATTGATCTCATGGAGACTGAGAGTAGAATGATGGTTATCATAGGCTGGGAAGGATAGCAGGGAAAGGGGGATCAAAAGGGGTTTGGTTAATGGGTGCAAAAATGTAGTTAGATATAATGAATGATATTTGATAGCACAACAAAGTGCTATACAAACAGTGTTAGGGACACTTTAAAATAAATACAAAAGTGGAATTGGAATGTTCTTAACACAAGAAATGTTAAATGCCTAAGGTGACAGATACTCCAGTACCCTGATTTGATTAAATGTTGGACTGTGAAATCACATTGTATATGTGTATCAAAACATCACATGTACCCGGTAAAGATATATAAGTATTATGTACCCATAATAATTAAAAATAAATTTTAAAAAGTGATAGTAGAAAATAAGTTCTTCAACAGAGAATCACACAGGTTTTCTAGTTTTTTGTAACAGAATTTTCTAGAAATGTGCCTGTGTCATCTAAGTTGTCATTGTGATTTAAAGTTGTCTATAATATTCTGCTGTCCTTCTAGTGTTTGCTTTTTCTGAAGCTGTTTTCTTTTACTTTGCCAATGTTATTTGAATCTCTCCCCTTTATTCTTGATTAATCTTGTCAGAGACATCTAGATGTTTCAAAGAACAGTTTTGGTTTTAGTGATTTTCCTTATTGTATCTTTTTTATTAATTTCTGCTTTTATTTTTATCACCTTTTTCTATCTTCTCAGTATTTTTGAAAATCAAGTTAGATGCTTTGCTTTTCTGAATATAAAAAATTCTATAAGTTTTCTCAGAAATTTATAGAATGTTTGCATTCTACATGTTTTGATATATAGGATTTTTTCTAATTGTTTAGTTTTAAAATTTTCTAATATACATTTTGAGTGCTACTTTGATGTATTATTTGGAAATTTGTTTTCAAACTTCTAAACATGTGGCTTTTTCATAATATTATTACTGATTACAAACTTAAGTTTATTATGATCATAGAATGTGGCTTACCAAATCTTTCATATTTGTAATAATATTATAGCTTATTACATGATTTTTATAGGTTTATATAGGCAGTAAGTGTCATGTGTGTTTGAAATAATGAGTTGTCTCTGTTTCACTTCTACATGCCAAAATTCTGTTCTTGAAGTCTTTTATGTTTTCTGATTTTTTAAATTTTTCAGTTGAAGCAGTATGTCTCCAATATGTCTATGATTTCTGGATCTTTCCTGCTAATTTTTACCTATGAAATGTTGGATTGTGAAATTCAGTGCATAGGATTTTAGAATTACTTTATTATTATGGAGTGATCCTGTAACTCAAATTCTGCTTTTTCTCTTTTTTATTTTATCTATTTTATCTGCTAAAGGTCTATTTTAAGGTCTATTTTATCTGCTAAAAATATAGCCACAGTGACTTTTTTCCACCTTTTTATTTAAACATGCTTTGTGTGTTTCTATTTTAGATTCTTGATATATTGTATTTCTACCATCTTATTTTGTACCTTCAATCCATGCTTAATACAGTTTATAATTAATCAGCATCTATCTGCACTTCCTACAAGGACCTTACCATGCTTTACCTCTGAGCGTTACCTTATTGACTTCTGCAGTTTTAGTTCTATCTTGTTTTTGTTTTCCCAACTTCTCTGTAGTGAACACACCCTAAAGTGTTCCCCTCTGAGTCACACACTTGCATAATTCTCTCTGCTTAAATGTGCATAGAACCTGTGCCTTGCTTCTAAAATATTGGAATATGGCAAAGGCAGTGGGTTGTCACTCCCATGATTAGGATACTATATATGATAAAGGTGATAGGATGTCACTGTAGTAATTATTAATGTTACACATACTGGAGAGAGATTCTCTGAGCTGGCTTGAAGAAATGAGCTGTCATATTGTGAGAGGGGCTGTGGAATGGGGTGACTTCTGGGAACTAAAGGCAGCCTCCAGCTGATAGCTAGCAAAAAGTCTGGGTGGTCAGTTGTAGAGCCTATAGGAAATTAATTCTGCGTACGACCTGAATGAGCTTGCAAGTGGCTTGTTATTAAGTGGCCTGTCTGGATGACAACACAGCCTGTTTATACCTTGACTGCAGTCCTGTGAGACCCAGATCGAAAGACCCAATGAAGCTGTGCCCAGACTCATGACTCATGGACATTTAGATTAATACAAGTAAATATGTGCTATTTTAAGACACTAAGTTCATGGTAAATTGGTATGTCACAATAGAAAATTAATATACTCTTAAACTTTACTATTATCATTGCATAGATTTAACATTTGTGTAGATTCACTCATATTTACTACTTTATTTTCTCACCCTTTTTTCTTGGACAATCTTTCTACTATAATAGGGCATATGTAGGCTAAGCAGTGCACCTGCTGAATTTTTAATTTTAATTACTGTACTTTTCATTCATGATGCCCATTTTTAATTTTTATTAGAACTGGCCAGTCCTCTTTATGGTCACTTCCTCCTTATGTATGTATTTGAATTTCTTCTTTTTTTTTGCTTTAAATTTTCTCTCTCTTTTTATTTTTTTTACTTTACTCTTAAAAAGGTGAAAGGTTGATGCAATCAGAAGAGAAACCAGAGTATTTTTTTACTTTAAATGGTAATCTTATATTGTGAATATGACTATTGTAGTATCTAGGTCTGATTGTGTTATCATTTCTGCTAAAACATACTCCCATTTTTGGTTTCCTTTTTCCTTTTGTAGTTTTTAATTCTAGTATAGTATTGCAACTTTATATATGTAACCTCCTTGAGGTTTGATTTGAACGTTGATTAATTTAGAGACAATTCTTTGCTTCTGACAGCCATTTAGAAATGCTTTAAACCTAAGGTTGCTGGAGTCTTTTCCAGATAGTGATATGTGGAACCCTGGATTGGAGTTCTCCAGAGTGACTAATAGGATAGATAGTTGGCTGGATATATACATAGGAGGAGATTTATTAGGAGAATTGGTTCCCATGATTATAGAGGCTAAGAAGTCCATGACAGGCTGTCTGCAGACTGTAAAACCAGGCAAGTTGATGGTGTTGCTCTCAGTCCAAGGTCAAGAGGAACCTGGAGACGGCTAGTGCAAGTCCCTGCGTGGAAAGGCTGGAGAAACTGGAGTTCTGATGAACAAGGACAGTAGAAGAAAGGTGTTCCAGTTCTAGAAGAGAGAGCAAATTAGCCTTTCCTCTGCTTTTTTGTTCTAAGTCAGCCCTCTGCTGACTGGACGGCGCCTTTTCTCATTGAAGGCAGATCTTCCTTAGTTCACTAATTTAAGTGCCATTGTTGTCCAGGAGTGGTGGCCCATGCCTGTAATCCTCACACTCTGGGAGGCCGAGGCAGGAGGATCCCTTGAGCTCAGAATTTTAAGATAAGTCTGAGCAAGAGCAGGATACCATCTCTGCCAAAAATAGAAAAACTAGCTAGGCATTGTGGCAGGTGCCTATGGTCCCAACTACTCAGGAGGCTGAGGCAGGAGGATCACTTTAATCCAGGAGTTTGAGGTTGTTGTGAGGTGGGAGGATGCCACGGCACACAAACCTGAGCAACAAAGTGAGATTCTGCCTCAAAAATAAACAAACAAACAAACAAATAAACAAATAAAATAAAAGCCTTGTCTTTTAGAAACACCCTCACAGACATACCTAGAAATAATACTTTACCACTATCTCTGTATCCCTTAGTGCAGTTAGGTTGACACCTAAAATTAACTATCATAGACCCTAAGCTGGAGCTCTCTGAAGATCAGTCCCAGCTTCTGAATTCTTTGGGAGACATTTTGTTTGTTTTTTCATTGAAAGTAGATTTTATTTTTGTTTTGAATTCTTATTGTTTTCTAACTCACCACTTTTCTAACTCTCACTTTTACTGGAGATGTAATTCTTTACAGAGCTTGAAGCCAGCTCTTCCACTAGTGCAGGCCTCAGTTTGCCTATGTGGACAGTGTCGCCCTGGGTCACTGGAGCTAACAGGTGATGTCACTGCTCACAGCTCCTAGTTAGTCCTTCCCAGAACTCTTGTCCCCTTATGAATGATACTTTCCTTTGCTCTTTCCAACTCAGGCATGCATTAGAATATGTTTTTCATTTTCTATCTACTACTTTTAGGTGCTTTGTAGCAGGGTAATTTTTCAGGATATTTACTCTGCCAATATTGTTGGAAAAGGAAGTCTCTGTCTACTCTTCACCTTCCTGTAACCTAGTTTTGCCCCTAGTATTTTACAGAATCTACTCCGGTTAGGGTCACCAGTGACATCAAAATTCCTAAGTAAATACTCATCAGGTCTTTTCTCACTATGCAGCTTCTGAAACGCTTGTCCACTCTCTCCATAAATCACTCTTCTCCCTTACTTTATCTCCCATTACAGAGCCGTATGTAAACACACACACACACACACTAATTGGTATTTGACATTTTCAACTCTTAGGATGTTATTTTCTTAACTTCTTTTTATCCTAAAAAAGATCTTCTATGGAACATTACTAAACTAAGAGAATTTTCCTGATCCTCTCTCAATCCCACAAGATAGTGAACATACATCTCAATATCGCTATTTTTTTTATTGTAGGAACCACTGGTCTTTCAAGTCTGTTCTGCCATTTATCTATTTTAAAGTCACCAGCCCATCTTAGAAGTTGCTGGTTGCTTAAAATACTATCCATGGCTGATTTTATTGCACCCCTGCTTTGTAATTGATCCTTTTCTTTAGAAATAGTAGGAAATAAATGGCTAGGCACCATTTGCAATGGCAACCTTCCAGCTGTATAGAAGTTATAAAAGTCAACTTCAAGCTTCTGTGGGAATGATTGGGGTGAAGCCTTCAGAGCCCTAATTCTCTTCACCACGGGATTGCCAAATCAAGGCCTGATTTTTTTTTTTTTTTGCAGTTTTTGGCCGGATTTGAACCTGCCACCTCTGACATATAGGCCCGGTACCCCATTCCTTTGAGCCACAGGCACCTCCCTCAAGGTCTGATTTTTGGCTGTACCTATGAGATAGGATGCAGTCTCATCAGTGATTCTTTTGCATATCTAATAAAGGGAGAGAGTTTATATGTGGAATCTAAAAGGTCAATTTATAAAATCAGAGAGGGGAATGGTGGTTACCCAGAGAAGGAGTGAGGATGGGGGAAAGGGGGGCATGTTTCAAATATGTACAAATAGGGTACAAAGTTTCAGATACATAGGATGAATCAGTTCTGGAGAGCTAACATACAGCTTAGTGACTATGTTAATATGTATACTGTATTGTATACTTGAAGTATACCACAAGAGTGGATCCTAAGTGTTCTCACTGCACGTACACACAAAGGAGATGCATGTGTTAATTAGCTGACTGCAGCGATCATTTCCTTATGTATGTGTTAAAACATCTCACTGTATACCTTACAGGTATGTTTATGAAAAAATTAAAAATTTAAAAAGAAAAAGAAGAATATAGCTCTGTGGCGTTCTCTCATAGTGAGACCTACATCTCTATGTTTTGTAGTAAAATGACCTTTTAATTAAAATTCATAAATAATATTGTTTAAGTGATACTTAAGTGGAAAAGTTTCTCTTTTTTCAGGCAAATTCAGAGGGGAAATGTCAGTGACCATGATCTAGAGAAGGCAGAGTAAGTTAAATCCTAAGATCCGGACTTACTGCCTTAGCAGCTGGCAAGGAACCAGGATGAAGCTAGTGCTGGGGACAGTTTCCTATGGACTGGAGCAGATGCACCTGCTCTCCCCTCCCTCTCCAGGTCCTCACTTGCAGACTCCTGCACAACTTCCTCAGTTGGCTTATGCTCCAAATTGTGTGTTGTCCGTCATCTCTTCTCGTGACATCTGATCTTTTTTTTGTGACATCCTTGGCAGCAATTGCCAGATTTACCCTGATGACTAGCACAGATGCATCATTCGCCCTGCTAGCCACTTGAGTTTAAGGTACAGCTTCTAATTTTTTCTGATTTCTCTCTTCTTAAAGTCACATACATTCAACACCACCAAAGTAGAACTTTTCCCTACATGCCAGCAGCCGATTCTCATTGCATCGGCACCTAGTAAATTCTCTGATCAGTTCACTCCTTTCTGGCAGCTCCATGAAATCACAGAAAGCCCCAAATAGCCAAGACATAACCCATCCTGCTTAATTACTTGCCTAATCACTAGTTGTAATTTTGCCACAACTTTAGTAGCTTTTGATGTAAAAGATGTTCCATCCTTTACCTCTGCATAAAGAAGTCAAAAATATTTTGTAATTTCTAAATTCCTCTTTGCTCTGAGACTACTCTCATGTCTGGGTTCACAGGTAAGTGCCCCAGGACTGATCTTGCTGACAGTCTTGTTTCAACAAAACATCGGTGTGAACATAAAAGAACTCATCTCATGAAGTGAGAATTGCTGAATTAAAAAAGAACAGCTTCAGTGATAAAACAGAGGCTTCTGTGAGTCATAGAAACGAGAAGGAAGAAGAGAAAAATGACCCTATATTATTAGCTTCCTAGAACCCAGAGGCCAACCTCTCTCTCACTTCCTGCTTGAGGTGAAGGACGGCAGAAGCACCTCCGTCCCTATCTTGTCATGGTCAACAGATAAATATGAATTACTATTATTTTTAAATTAGTAAAGAAAAAACTTTCCACTGCTCCTTTGGCAAACTTTCTGTACCAACCACTTCCCCCTCATAACCCTGGCCAACAGTTTTCACATCTTCTGAGAAAAATAGATGGAGGATGTTTCTGGGAGCCTCTGTTGCCCACAGTCAGGTAAAAGTGGGCAAGATAACCACTAAAAACCTGTTCCTGAGAAACAGAAGTAGAAAAAAGTTACACACATATTAAAAAAAGAGAAGCTGAGGTGCACGTGGGAGGAGGTGATGGGTGGAGACTCAACTTCCTCCATGATAAAGTAAAATAAGATGGGAATGTCTGCTGCTACATCAGCAGACGCCAAGACTAGTCTTTTTATAGCCACACCTCAGAATGTCTTCAGGATTTCCAAGTGTTTCGATTTTTCCAACTTCAACCTATTTAGCACCTGGGGCCACAGGAAGACTGTGTGGGGTTCTGCTTGCAGCACCCTTTGGAAAGGAAGCTGGCTGTGCTCGGCAGGACTCACCATTTCCCTTTTTTGAAGAGATGCAGAGTTTAGTAACCTTTCCACATAGCTTCATTTGAATTCTCTGTGAGAGCAAGAGAACAAAATGCTCAGATTTCATTTCTATTGGCTTGTTTTCACCCCCCTCTCCCTTCCCCGGGCAAGCAGTAGGAAGGAGAGTGGTTGGTTTCTGAGTTCTGGGAGGGCAGCAGCTTGGAGGCATTTTTCCTCTTGCCCATTTCAATATTACTCATGGATTTAACGTTGGCTCTGTCCTTATCACTTAAGGTATTCTTCGGATTGAGTGATTCTAGTGAGAGGATTTTTTTTCCTATGTCTTGATGTATAGAAATTCATTTGTACATTGATGTTTTATTTAAGGTCTTATTTTTTTGAAGGTCTGCCTTAGGAGAAAATGACTCCAGAATTAAATAGTTGTATGTATACTTCAGGAAAAAAAATTGTATGATCATCACAGTCTCACAGTCTGCCTACGGAGAGGGAGCTTGACATAGGTTTCCAGTTATAAAATCTTATGTCTGTATCTTTCAAGTTTTGTTGAGTAATAGTTGAGAGAGGGAGAGAGAGAGAGCAAAACAATCCATGAGGCTTGATTAGTTTGCCCTGGAAAGGGCAGAGTGTTATTGAACATGCAAAAAAGCTCCACGCAGAGAGGAGGGGAGAGGAGCCCACGTGGGTCGCACTGAGGAACAGCTTCAGTCAAACTGAGGCAAGGGAAGCAACTGCTTGAACTGCGTGCCTGGTGAGACCATAGGAGGAGTGATGAGGTGGGGAGGAAACCCTAAAAATATTTCTCTGCATCAGGAGTAGAATGTGCCTTTGGCATTTTTCAAGATATTTTAACATAGAATTAAATTGCTTCTCAGTTACAATTTGCAGGTATCAGACGGGGTGTCCCTTCGCTTGCTGTGAATGCTGAGGTGGGCTCTAAAAAAGAGCAAAATCTCTCCCTGTTTATAGCTTAGTGTCTTTATCTGCCCATCATAGTGAGAATTACATTCTCCTTAAGAACTAAAAATACTTCTAAGTCACATTTGTACTGAGTTAAATAATTTCTTTCAACATAATAATTTTTTACCTTGTTATTAATATTATACTCACATTATTATTGAGCAATTATAATGTAAAGGAGTTATACAGATAACTGCCATGTATGAGGGGATGTGATCGATCATTCTGTAATGATTAATGAGGCTGGTGCAATTTCTGCCCCCATTTAAAGGTTGAGGACACTGAGACACATAGGTTTAACAATCTTGCCAGTCCTATAGCACATAAGTGCCTAAACCAGGGTTCAAATGGAAGCTGCATGACCACTAAGCCCCAGGTTTTAAACTCTGCCTCAGAGGATCTGATGGACTTTTGTGTGGCACTCTGAAAGTGAAACCATAGAGATGGTTTGGGATTTACAGTTCTAAGACACATACTTAGATTATTATTATTTTAATATTCTTATTTATTTTTTATTAAATCATAGCTATGCACATTAATACAGTCATGGGGTACAGTGTTTTGTTTCCATATACAATTTGAAATACTTTCATCCAACTGGTTAACATAGCCTTTATGGCATTTTCTTAGTTATTGTGTTAAAACATTTATATTCTACATTTAGAAAGATTCATATGTACCCTTTTAGGATAAACCATAGGCATGATCCCACCAATCACCCTCCCTCCACCCATCCTCCCCACTCCCCTCCCCTCCCTTTCCTTGTATTCTTGGGCTAAACATACTTAGACTTTTAGAAGCTCAGTCATGACTAATACATCCTAAGATCCTTTGAATCAATTGAACCAGTGTTTCTGCTGGGTAAGTAATATTGCCATCCTTTGAGGGAAAATGATACTTTGATCTTGTAACTAGTGCTTCTTCCTAAAGAGATGTGCCCAGAAAAAGATTAGAAGCTAAAAAATGTTTCCCTCTTCCTTAAGGCTAATTCCATACATCCTTCTAATTAAATGGAAGATTTCATATTGAAATATTCGCTTATTTCCTTCATTTCCCAAATCTAAGAGGTCCAGGACACAACCTAGAATCTGACATCAAAAGAGTCTCCCTCTCGTTGTTCCTTCTCTTGGAAAGTCACATTTTGTGAATTGTGAGGACAGTTCCCCTCAGGATACAATGACATGGTCCTTGAAAAGAGACATAGAGAGTCTATTTTTCAGCTCCTCATTCCACAATTTCAAAATTTGGCTTTTCTAGGCCTGTAGGTAGACTTTGAAAACAATATCATGTTCTTCCAGGCAGCTTAGAAAATACATGAGTATGGGAAAGCAAAGGGGTGTTGCTTTTCATTAGATCTTGAAGTTTCAGTGACTAGTTCTCTCTCCAGTCATACATGTTTTTTTGGTCTATTTTTGACAGGTTTGGCCACGGCTGGGTTTGAACCTGCCACCTCCAGTATATGGGGCTGGCACCCTACTTCCTGAGCCACAGGTACTGCCCCTCCATTCATACATGTATACACACACACACATGCCCTCCAGCATCTACTCTGACCCCCTACAATAATACATATTTCTACACGCACGTTTGTAGTTGACCCTTAAACAACACAAGTTTGAACTGTGTGGGTCCACTGACATGGAGATTCTCCTCTACCTTCGCTACCACAGAGACAGCCAGAACAACCCTTCCTCCTCCTCGGCCTGCTGGGTGTGAAACAAGATAAAGACCTTTATGAGGATCCACTGCCAGTTAGTGAATAGTAAATTCCTTTTCCTTACGGATTTCTTAACACTTTCTTTTGTCTACTGTTACTGTAAGAATATAGTCCATAATACACATATCATACACAATAGGTGCTGATTAACTGTGTTATTGTTAAGGCTTCTAGTCAACAGTGGCCTATTAGTAGTCAAGTTTTGGAGGGGAGGCAAAAGCCACACATGGATTGACCACACAGTTTACACCCCTAACCTACCTGTTGTTCTAGAATCAACTGCATATAACATTATGTATCATTATACATAATATATGCACATGTACCCTCAAGCACATATGCATTTATATATAATAAAACACCGTTCTTTAAAAAAGTTTGTCAGTACTCTTTTAAATACTTTTCTAGAGTTTTGTATAACACTAGTGATGACTTCCAAATTATAAACTTCCCGCAGTTATGGCTATTTAAGAATGTGGAGTTCTGGAAAGTCCCTGAACAGAAGCCCCAACATGAATAAAGACTGTACTTTGACCAGCTGCCTTTCCAAAACTATTCCTACATGTTATCGACAGGATTCCCTAAGAGTACGTAATGAGATGAAATAGTAAAGCAACCTGGCTCATCTTAGAAAAGTAAGAATGGCAAAATCCCCCAGAACAGGCCAAGATAGAAGAACATCTAATTGACCTTATGAAAAACACAGTGAGGGGCAGTGAATAATCGCACATATACTTAGATATTCAGTGTCTACCATATGACACACAAGTATACACACAGTACACAGAAGGCAGCGTACCCTGGTGATGAGGAAAAGGGTGTACCCTTGGTGAAGGCAGAAACCCCTGCAACGTAACCCCCCAAATTCCTTCGTCCAGGATTCTTCTCTTCTAAGTACTTTCTTGACATGATTATTTGACATTTAGAACGTTCAAACATGAAAACATTTTCTTTAAAATCTTGGAGGATGTTTTAGCACTCTGGATGTTGACAGTACACGTCACATCCACATACACATGCAGTCACAGACATCTTCCAGATTTGACTCTACCCTTGTCCCCGCTATACACCACTAGACAGCCAGATTCAGTTCTTAAAAATTATGTATCTTGCCTATCCCTTGTGCCCACATCTCCCTCTAGGCTTATGGTTTTACACACACTAAAAGATGGGACTTCTCCCTGACCTTCGTGGTCTGGCATGACTCAATATTCCTCACCTCTTCAGTTCGGGTTATTCCAGCCAGCACTTTGCTCACAATCTCCTTCCATTGTATCTTGTTTCTTGTGTCTGTCTCTGGGCCTTTTTTCAACCTGAAATGTTCTCTTTCTGGCTGCCTCATCCTCATTTTTCCTAGTTTTTCTTCAGAAAGGCCATTCCTGACCATCCAGTTTGAAGTGAATCTGTCACTGCTCCACTCTCAGGACACCTTACTCTCTTTCTTTACCACCCTTGTCATAACCTCTAAGTAGCATTGATGCATTTACTTGTTTACATTCCATCTCTTCTGTTAAAATATTGGTTAAGAATACAGGAACCATATCTGCTTCATTTTTGATTGTATATTAAACATTAACCCTCCAGCACATAATTTGCTACTGGTATGTGTGTGTGTATGTGAATAATCTTATTAAATTAATTGATCAACTTCCTTTTAAATACAAATTATTTTTGCCTTTTAAATCTCTACGTTTACCTCACTGTTGACTTCAGATGTCTCACAAGGAACTTTGAAGCCATAGTAAATTTTACAATGGAGTAAGGCAAAATGGCACTCCCATCTAACCTACAGGTGTACCTATAAGATAAACTGCTGGTTAAATAAGGAAATAGCTTCAGCATTGTAATTTTTGCTAAATTCCAACCCTGAGTTTTGGTCAGTCTCACAATGGTGATTATCAGATGTGGTAGGCAGGGTCAGCCTAGGCACAGAAACTCGACCCTTATTATTCTGTAATGACCACTTTGATTGTAACTGTCCTCCAGATTGGCTCCCCAACTCATTTGATAATGGCTGAGTAGAAAACAAAACCATCAAATTGTTGGTTTGTATTCTGCAGAGGAAGGACTGGGTTGGCCAAATTCTACTTTTTTCCCCTGGTTATTTTGGTATCTTTAGCTTCAGACACTCTGCAAAGTAGTCACTGGTCAAGTGGTCATGCTGAGGACGAGTACGGCTCAATAAGCCACAGAAAAAAACATCTGTCACTTAATATAGCTCTGAGAACTCTTAGAGAATACTCTTTCTTTGAAAAATGTCAGATTACTTTACATCTCTCAGTTGCCACATTTACTCACAAATTATGGTTTTTGCACCACTGCAAATATTTTTGAGCAAGGTTCTATAAAGAGAACCTTGATGTGCGGCAGGTCCATTTCACTGAATGGCTTCCCTTCCATTCCTTTTGTCTTCTTGTCCCTCAAGTACAGTGTCTGCTCTTGTTAATTCTCCTCCAGGTAGTAGTTCTGTAGTCCTTGACTGTACTCTTATGGTAAGCTTAATTTTCAGACTAATGTGTAAGTCTCAAAAAGAGACATTGGTACTTTCTTATAAAAATGTGTAAGATAAATTGACTTGGTATACAAACCATAAAGAAATTCATGTAGAATCTTTGGGCAAGAGTTGGGCCACTGCTGGCAAAGCTACATTTGCTGATAGAAAATTCATTATCTTTGTTCACATAGTTCCCCCAAATTCCAAAATTATTCAACTATCTGTATGTGCATGTGTGTACTTCAGTTCTAAATATTAAGACACCAGGATTAACCTTGTATCTGGGCAAACAAAACAAAAAGCAAGGTACTGACTCAAGCATACTGCTTCAGAAAAAGAAGCAAACAAAGAGCCACTGGCCATTGTGTTACATCCCCAAAGTGCTTTGTTAGATGTATTACCAAGAAAAATTATCAAAAACTTGTATGATACCAGGTAAATTATACCCCTAAGGTAAAAAATCTGTCAACTGAGGAATTTATTTCATGATATTGGCTTGGAACAATGCTTTTTAAGTGTTAGTAATTGCTGCTTTTTTTTTTTTTAAACCTAAGGGCATAAGAAACATGCATTCATTCTTTGAATTTATATAAAAGTGGAAAGAAAAATAGAAGTTTATTAGTGTCGGATGGTTTTGTACTTATGTAACAAAAGGTCTGGCTAAAATGGTCTGGCAAGTATGTGATGCATAATATAGTGTAATAACTTATGGTGTTTTGGAAGAAAAACAAAGCTGCTAAGATATTGTGGTTTTGAACTTGGCGTAAGAGTTGTAGAATGAAGTTGGCCCGTGCACTTTCACAGGAACTTTTACAATGCATAACAGACCTTCTAAGAACTGTATATAATGAAGTGATAAGCAACTTAGTACTGAGTCCTACTGTAACATTTAAGGTCCCGTACATTAAGAGAGTCTTAAAAGATTATTTTACAGAGAAGAGTCTCTGGGACATGAATAAATAAACCTCTTGTAGTTCAAGATATTAACATTTTATCTCAAATTATATTTAAGAAGAATTGTGAAAAAGCAGTAGTTTAGTGATAAAATATGAACATCAATGAGTATTTAGTAAGTACCTCCTAAGGGCTGGCTTCTACAGAGGATATAGTACTAGTAAGAAAGACAACAAAGACCCTGGCTGTGTAGAGTTTATGCTCTCATGGTCTTCCATGTGGGCAGATAGCCATGACAATTCTATAAGATAAAATAATTTAAATGTCATGAGAGAGACAATATGTCTGTGTCCTAGGGTAGCAGGCCGGAAAGAGACTTGTGGGTGTCTCTCTCTAATCTATAGGGGGGAGATAATTATTCCCATTCCAACCATGGATGCCAAAATATGATCAGTAAGACCACCTATCCAAAGACCGAAGAAACAATGAATATAGGATAGAGAAAATTAAATCCTCCATTATGCACACTTAAGATACTATAACATTGAGTGGAGCTTTCTTTCCATGGGAGAAAGGAAGAATTTACATTTCCTCTTTGTGGCACTCTCTTCCATTTCATTTGGCTGATATGGTTTTTGGAGGGTCCAGTGTTCTGAAATGGCATGTATTTGGGACCCTTTAGAAATGAGGTCCATCTTATTCCTGGTATTGTAATGCAAAATACATGGCTCAGCTGTGTGTGCTAAAATAGGAGAGAACCCAGGATTTGTTACGAATCTCTATCTAGAAATCAAGAGCTTTTTTTTTTTTGGAGTGAATCCCATGAAAATAACCCTCAGAAATCCAGCAGAGGTGGTGTCATCTGCCACTGGCAGCTCGTAAAGGATTTTAAGATTTAGCATCCAGCTGTTTCTTCTTTACAGGCTTTATGAAAGAGCTTTTGAAGTGAACCCTGAAAGTCACAAAGAATTTCAACTGGCAGAAATAAGAAGAAGAAAATTCTAGAAAGAAGAAATCATGTACATACAGGTATGCAGAAGAGTGGGGGAGGTTAGGGATCAATAGCACAGAGTTCTATTTGGTTGAAAGAATATATATCAACAAGTGTTTCAAGATGGGCAGTGCTGAAAAGAGACCTGGGGCCATATTGAAAACCAGCATGGGGAAAAGTTGTGATGACTTCAGCAAGAGTTAGCATGTCTTTAACATTTCTAGTTGAACGCACAACCAAGATGGCTTTTATATGTCCTAGAGGAAGATGGATTTTTTTTTCACTCCCCCTTGAATCTACCTTGTGAATTTTGTCCTCCCACTCGTGGATGGAATCTTGGATGGATCTCATAGCTTATCTAGATAATAAATGAGTCATCATCTTCCCCAGGTAGTGAGAAGTACCAGTATAATATCAAAATTCAAAACTCTCACCTAATCCATAACTTCTGCTCTTAAGGCAGGAGAGCTTCCAGTGGGTGAAGTGGGTATTTGGCTCCTTCTCTTTTTGGACACGCCCTTCCTTACTTTCTTCTCGCATTTGCTGGTGGCCAAAGAAGGGCATAAGGAAGAGGTTAGTGAAGGGGAATATTACCTGATTAGTACAGTTAACTGGGCACTGGCACCTCCAGTTGCAGCAGAGGATAAAAGCTGACTCTCTCTTGTGGGATAGTCTTGAGAGTTCCTTAGACCTTATACCCACATCACCTCCCAGACTTCCCACTACCTTTGCCTGGAGCTCCCTCAGCTTCCGTAATAGATATTTGCTGTGCTCCCAGCCAAAATCCAGAAGTCTTTTGGCTTTTGGCTCACAGCCAAAAGAGAGCTCACAGCCAGCTGCCTCACCAGCCCATGGAAAATGTACATCTTTTAGTTACTGTTGGTTGGAAGGCAGCCCTTTATCTCCTCAGTTTGCTTCTCAAAATGCTGTCGTCTTATTACTTCTGGGCTACTTTTAGATTGTTCCACAACCTCACACTCTAGGAGAAGCATGGCAAGTTCTCCAAGTATTCTTCCAACATCTCCTTCACTTGATTGGAGGTGAATAGGAACAAACCCTTCCTGTAGGCCAAGGAGAACTTTCTTTGACAAAGACTTCAGAGTGGAAGTCATTCAGCACATTTCACGCCTAAACTAATTTTCATCCTGTATATTTGTGAATTCATAGCCATTATGTACTTGTGTAGGTAATACTTATGTGCATTTGGTAGTGTGTTTTATGTAAAACTATTTCCACAAGGATTTATATTAATCTCCAATATTAAAAGTAATCAGCTCTATCAAAATATCAGATTTAAAATTGTCATTTAGAGAGTCACAATAAATCTATTCTTTATTCTTTGAATTGTACGTATCATTTCAACCTCAGACTTAGGCTTGGTTGTGCTTTTGTTTTATTGATGAAGTTTTCCTTCGTTTATTTATCCAGCAATATTAATCTGTGCTTGACAAAATATTTGCCTACCACTTTTTTACAGTAAAATAAGTCAGATAGAATATTTGGGGAACATCTATAGGAATACTTAAGAACTAAAGTTCTTAATCAGAAGTTTCTTATGTATATATTATATTTATATAACATAGCTTTAAACAAAGATCTGGGAACTTATATATGCAAAAGAACATTGTACTTTTAAAATAGCCACAATAAACTGTCAACTGCCATTATTATTTCTCAAAGTATTTAATATGGTCTCGTTTAATAGTCACATCACACATAAATATTCCATACTAGTACATATTGCAAATATTTCCATATATATTCATAGTGTGTATGACATGTAAACTAGACACATTAGCAGATTTTAAAAATCTACTGTATTCCAAATATGGTTTGACTTTACCACAAACATTATTTGAAACGTTTAATGTTTCAGTGCTGGTCATATGGATTTTATTTTGTAAAATTTTTTCTTTGTTTTATATGATTGTTGAAGCCCCCATGACTAAACTGTGCTGTAATTTAAGTACTTTTATTAAAATTTATTTATTTTTATTAAATCATAGCTGTGTACATAAATGCAGTCATAAGGTACAGTGTGCCTATTTTATATACCATTTGAAATATTTTCATCAAACTGGTTAACATAACCTTCATGGCATTTTCTTAGTTATTGTGTTAAGACATTGATGAAAGAAGAACTCAAAGCATTTCTGACCATGGTACCATATATTTTTTTCTTACAGAAACATTAAAATCTTTCTTTAGGCATTTTATGTCCTCTTTTGAAAGAATTCTTTTATTAAAAGAATCTTGAAATAAATAGCAGAGCCAAACTGCAACTTTCAATAGGGTACTGCACCGCTGACTTTTCATTTCAATGACTTTAATTTGCTTCTTCAAATCACAGCCGATGGCATAAAACAAAGGCCCAGGAAAGGTGTAACAAGCTTTTATGATGTGTCTGGATTTTGTGAAACTCTGTGTTGAGTTCTCTAAAATACATGTACATGACTCAGACAGAGCGACTGGTGTTCACTGCCCAAGTATTTAGAGAAAATATATTTTCCATGAATTTTGATCTTTTTCTCAACCATACTATCAGATCAATAAATCAATGACAGATAAAATAAGAATTGTTAAGATATCTCTACTTTTTTTAAATTAAAAGAAAATAGAATAGAATAATAACTCTCTAAAGAAGCAAGGGCTTCATAGATTTAAAAGGGTTAGAAGAAATTACAATTTAAAAATCAAAAGATCTAGTATTTAAACTTTTATGCTTCTACAAATAACTGAAATAGTTAGCCAAACAATGAAACACAGATATAGTCTATAGTGATTCCAACAGGCGTATTTTATTACTTCAATTATAGAACAGTTTATTCAAGCTGGCAAGTAAAATGCTAAGATGTTCTGTAAATTAATGAGCAAAGAATTGGAATGAATGCTAAGATGTTCCATAAGTTAATGAGGAAAGAATTGGAATGGACCATCTAAAAAGAGAAGATGAAAAAGGCAATTTGCATAGAAGTAACTATTTCTACTAGAAATGAAAAAGATACCAATTAATATTATGATAATGTGTATACCTATGAAATTAACAGCCATGAAAAATTTTTAGAAGTTTTCAATGTTAGTGATAGGTGGTCACTAGGGTGCTCTATCATTGGCTGGGAACCATGATTTTTAAAACTCTTTTGGAAAGAAAGAAAGAAAGTAAAATGCATCACAGGCCATCAAATAATCATATTTCTAGAGCCAAGATTATTAGATTATTACTTTATTTTTAAATAATCCTCAGGCATCAAAATGACAATTATAATGCCATTTGAAATAAAAATTAAAATGGTTAAGTGAATTATGATACATCAGTACATGGTACTTTTGCTCCCACTTGTAAAACGATATTTAATTTTCGTTAGAGAACAGTGGCATCTCATGTCAATCTGACATTTCTCAAATCCTCACATATTATCTGTGTGTCCTTGGACAAGAGCCATTTTTTTGTATCTGTAAGGAGGTATAAAAATGCTCACTACCTCATATGGCTCTCATAAAGAGATTCAATTAATGTATGAATGCATTCATTTTATTTTGTTTTTTTATTATGCAATGAATTATTTTTTATGTTTTTGATTTTTTAAAATCAAAACTTTATCAAATTAATATGAAGTTACAATTTTGAGGTTACATTGTTCTCACTTCTAGGGTAAAGTTTCATTTGTATTAGTCCCTCACCCAGGGGGCATGTTTATACCCTGACAATGTGCACAGTAGGTGCCATCCCACCTCATGCTCTCCCTCTTTCTGCCACATATGAATGCATTTAAAGTAGCACCTGGTTCCAATTAGCACATAATATTCGTTATTATTATTATATATAAATTCATATTTGATAAGATCACAATGACAAAAATACGCATGAAAAAAATTCCACAATATAAATACAGTGGAACCTCCATGATTGACCACCTTCTTAAGTTTAGCTAATTTTTATAGACCAACATGCACAGTAGGCCTAGTTCCTTATGCTGACCACCTCTGTATGTTGGACCAATTTGTTACAGTCCCTCTGTAAAAAAACTTACAGAGGTTTTTTATGTGTTTACGTGGTAGAGCAATGGGTAATCTTTGCCTTTATACTTCTAACATTTTACAATGAATATGTGTTAGTTTAAATGAGGGAAGGTTATTGAAACATTTGACTTAATTTTTTTTAAAAAAGGACATATTATCTGTCCTGAGGACCTTTTGAATTCAATTGGATACTAAAGAAAAGGAATACACTATCAATTAGGGCAGAATGTGTTAATTCATAGACTAAGAAAGGAGGGAACTGACTCAGCAGTGGACAAACAAAATACTTGACAGGGAAGATAGCATCTGGCTAAGGCTCCCACTGCATTGGATTTTGAAGGTGACATTAACCACGTGGGAAGATCTATACTTTTCAGGAGAGAAGACAATGAAGTGGGAAAGGAATGACGAGTAAGTCACCTACACTGATTGGAACATATGATACTTGAAGGGACAAAACTGAAAAGGCTGTTTGGAATCTACCATGGAGGGTTTTAAGTCGTAACTTATACATTTAAACTATTTCTAAAGGTAATTGGTTCTGTTCAGGTTTTATTGTCCACCATCTACTTAGAAAAGGACAGATGAGGTTTAATTTTTATTGAAATATTATCTTCTACTTAAAGATATTAAAGTGTAACCCAAACATATTACTGTAGTGAATTGATTCCTCTCCATGGATAAGTGCCTCAACAAATTTGCTCACACTATTAGTGAAGGCCCTTGGGGGTCTGCTTGCACTCAACATCCCCAACCCTCTTTCAGTGTCCCCCACACCTGGTGCTCTACTGTTCATCTCCTGAACAAATAACACACCTTCCTACATACCCAAATTTCATCAAGAAACTCCTTAATCTTCCTTCCTGGCTTTTTTATTATTAAATCATAGCTGTGTACATTAATGCAATCATGGGGTACAATGTGCTGGTTTTATATACCATTTGAAATGTTTTCATCAGACTGGTTAATGTAGCCTTCACCACATTTTCTTAGTTATTGTGTTAAGACATTTTTACTCTATACTTAGTAAATTTAACATATAACCTTGTAAAATGCACCATAGGTGTGTTGCCACCAATTCCCCTCCCTCCATCCATCCTTCCCCCTCCCCTCCCCTCTCCTCTTCTTTTCCCTCCTCCTCTTCTTGGGCTATAATTGGGTTGTAGTTTTCATATGAAAGCTATAAATTGGTTTCATAGTAGGGCTGAGTATATTGGATACTTTTTCTTCAATTCTTGAGATACTTTGCTAAGAAGAATATGTTCTAGCTCCATCCATGTAAACATGAGAGGTAAAGTTTCCATCTTTTTTAAGGTTGCATAATAGTCCATGGTGTACATATGCCACAATTTGTTAATCCATTCATGGGTCAATGGGCATGAATTCAGCTGCAATAAACATTCTGGTGCAAATATCTTTGTTATAAAGTGATTTTTGGTCTTCTGGATATATACCTAGTAGAGGAATTGAAGAATCAAATGACAGGACTATTTTTAGATCCCTAAGTGATCTCTAAACATCTTTCCAAAACCTTTGGCTAACCTAACCAGGAAAAAAAGAGTAAAATCTCTAATTTCATCAATCAGAATTGGCAAAGAGTAAATAGCAACAGACTCCTCAGAAATTAAAAAAATCTTTAATGAATATTACAAGAAATTCTATTCTCAGAAATATAAAAATTTGAAGGAAATAGACCTATACCTGAAAGCACACCACCTTCCTAGACTTAGCCAGAATGAAGTGGAAATGTTGAACTGGCCTATATCAAGTTCTGAAATAGCATCACTTATACATCTCCCTAAAAAGAAAAGCCGAGACCCAGATGGCTTCACATCAGAATTCTACCAAACCTTTAAAGAGGAACTAGTACCTATATTACTTAACCTTTTCCAAAATATAGAAAAAGAAGGAGTACCACCCAACACATTCCATGAAGCAAACATCACCTTGATCCCCAAACCAGGAAAAGAACCAACAAGAAAAGAAAATTATAGACCAATATCACTTCCTGGCTTTTTGACTCCAGTGCTGATTTCCATGCCTAGGTCAGTTCCACTTCTGCCAGGTCACAAGCAATCCTCCAAACACCCTGTGCTTGCTTTCTTCCAAGAAACAAAAATTTACCCTGTCAGAGTCTGTCTTAAGAGTGTTCAAAATTTTTGCCTTGAAACTTTTCTTCTACTTGGTGTTTATTTTTAGAAGTTAAGAGTATATTTATTTGGGTTCAGGAATCAATTGTGATACTTCCTGGGGTTCCCCATATCACAAGGTACACTCTTATACTGAGTCCATGCTGAGATCTTGTTTTTTTTTTTTTGGCAATGAATTCTGAGCAGGAATGTGTGAGGAAGGAACACACAGGAAGAGATCTCTTATTCTAGCCCATTCTGTTTCTGCTCAGGTCTGTCAGGAAATAGATTTAATTTCTCATTAAAACTATGTAATATTCAAATATTATTAGTCTTTTTGCAATTGTTATGCAGAGTTTCAGACATTTAGCAATAATTTCCAAACAGAATTGCTGCTCAGTATCTTTGGAGAATTATTTCCAGGACCACCCCTCCCCCACAATGTATGCTCATGTTTCTTATATAGAATGGCTTAGTATCTGCATATAACATACACAATCCTCTTGTATACTTTACATCATTTCTATATTACTTATAATAGCTAATACAATATAAATGCTATGTGTGTGGTTGTTGTACTGTATTGTTTAAGGAATAATGAGGAAAAAAACTATACATATTCAGCACAGATGCAACCAGCCATTTTTTTTCCATAAATATTTTCGATTTGTGGTTACTTGATTCTATGGATGCAAAATTCGTAGATACAGAGGGCTGACTGTACCACAGCCAAACCAAATTGGTTTTTGGCCTAAGAAGTATTTCTCTTTGTATAATTTTTAGATGTAAACACAAATAATGAGATCTAAATTTAGAACATTACTGGATCTAAACGCATTGGATAATATTTACAGTTTGAAGTGAACCATTTGGAGGCAGTTAAACTTAGTTTTAGTTTTGCAACCAAGAAAGAAAGATGAATAACAACCAGAATAGGTCTGGTTGACTGTGAGAGGATGCTCAGAGGCATGTCAGGGTGAATGCCCTGAGGAGTGATCTTGAGACTTATGTCTGGTTACTTTTCCTCCGTGGTAACTTGGCATAAGCATATACAGGAAATATTTTAATTTGGACTCAGTTGTCACAGTAAAAGTAACAGTGGCAAAAGTAAGCAAAAAAAGTAAATGTACTCAATATTAATATGAAGCCAGTAGATGATCTAATACATATCCACACAGGCGAAAAACTCAATTCGATTCAATTGGGGGGAGGAGGGTGAAAGGAGGGGAGAGAGCAGAGGGGGACTGGTGTGTTCCCATCTAACAGGCACAATGTTAGAGTATATGGCATCCCTCCTGGGTGAGGGGCACAACAACAGGGACCTTACCTAACAAATGCAAACATTGTAACCAATTGTTTCTACTTTCCTATTAATTTGAAAAATATATATATATATGGAGGGTGCCAAGAATATATGCGCATTAAAAAAGGTAACACAGGCAGGGATTTTTAAATGAAAATGCTTGGAGATTGGCATGAGTCTGTATGGTAAGTGAGCACTTTCTTACATAACTAGTGAGTGTATTGATTGGTTTCCTATTTCTGCAGCAAAGTTTAATGCATATTTCCAGAAGCCTTAAGACGTACATACCTTTTAACACAGCCATCCCAGTTTCAGGAATTTTTCTAATAATCCTAGATGTGCACACCAATGTAGCTATTAAAATGCTTATCATTACTCAATTAGGACAGTGAAAAATTGGAAATCACCAAAATGTCCTGTAATCTTAGATGGACTAATAAAAGCAATTTATGACATACACAGTTCTATATACACATAGCCACTGGATAGAGCCACGCATGATGTTCTAGGGAAAAATATTCACTGACAGGGAATAAGGTTCATGGTATGGTCAGTTCCAGGCAACAGGCAAACAAATATTTCCTGAAAAACAAAAATGTGCCTGACGCTGTTCTAGACTCTATAAATAACCGGTGATATTGAAGTGGTGAAGAACACACTATAAACATAGAGAAACGAATTGCAGGTACTGCTAAGGGCTGGAAAGAAGATAAAATAGGGTGATGAGGTAAAGAGTGACTGAGGAGGGGATAGGACTGCTTTGCACAGGCCAGATCTCTCTTTGGAGGTGACATTTGAATAGAAACCTGCATGAAGCAGCCACCTGTAGGTCCAAGAAAGAACACTTTAAGCAGAAGAAACAGCAGTGCAAAGGCCTTAGGATAGGAAGGAGTTTATAATATCTGGAAATACGTGTATCAGAATGCCAACTGATCATGGTTATTTCCTCTCCTCTAGTAGAATTACAGACTAGTTTGTATTTTCTTGTATTTCCTTATCTATAATATTCTTACTTTTCTATAATTGATGTAGATTAATTTTTAGTAAGAAAGAATACAAATTAATATAAGTGATAAAATACTGCTTTCGTCCATGTACTTCAGATGGCAGTTTCCCAAACTGATTGCTTACAGTAACAAAGATAAGGCCTTAATCTATAAAGCCAGTAGGTCTCCTTCTGCCAACTTTATGATTAAAAAAGCCTGTATCACAGATCATTCTTATCTTGGCCTGTTCTTTTCTTTTGGAAGTAATTAATTTGATCTGGGTAAGATTTTTCCTGGAGGCATAAGGCTAGTTTTTTTTTTTTCTCTTTTTTTTCAAGTATCACAAAGTTTATTAATAGATACAAGTATATAAAATCAGGGCATGAACATGACTTGATAAATTAAAGCTAGTTTTAAGTTGCACATTTTCTAAAGAAGCTAATCCAGGTTGTCCAACATTTCTTCTTTTCTGCCACATGTTGGAAGAGTAAGAGTTGTCTTAGGCTGCTCAGTAAATATGCAAACACCAGTGGAAGCTGGTGAGTGAAAGGAATGGTCAGTGCATACTTGTCACAATATCCAACACCACAGATAAGCAGAACAGTCCTCAAATAATCTGCTTGTGGCCCACGCGCCACAGGTTGGGGCCCACGCGCCACAGGTTGGACACCTCTGGAGACTAACACAATGGCTCTGTACAAATCAGGGCAAATTTATGATAAACAAAATATACCCCACTAGTGTTTAAATGTGACTGGGGCAGCAAACCTTCACATATGATTTCTGATAACTGAAGTCCATGTTTAGATGCAGACATGCTATACATGATCTTGCAAACTGGGCTTCCAAGCACCAGCTCCTATTGCAAGGCCTAGGAGGATGAAGGAGACATCTGCTTTGTATTGGTTCTGTAGGGAGCAACTCATTGAATCACCACATTTCTTCCTAGTGAAATAAGCACTTTGGTCTTTGGTCTATTTTCTGATAAGAGGGTAATAAATGATCCAAAGGAAAATACTCATTTGAGATCATGCCATATAGCTATTCTCATTTCTTTTTATTTAAATCAATTTGACTTGATCTCCCAACCCTGATTGTCTACTATGGCAACAAAGAAAAATGTGATTAGAACCACCCATCAGATTATTCTCTAAAGATATAGTGGGTCTATGGGAGAATGAGCTATTCTTTTAATATAAAGTTAACAAACTTTGACCAAAAAAGGGAGAGGCTTTGACCTCTCCTGGACTAAATTTTTATGAGCAACTGCACCATGAAATTGAAATTAAATATATATGGGATTTGAATTAAGCATACCTTGGGGGGTATAGAAGAAGGAGGGACGCATATTTTGGAAGAAGACCAAGGAAGGAAAAATCACTTTCTGTAGAATTTTGCTTTAGTTTGGCTCTGCCTGTGGGATTTTTTAGGATTTATCTAATCTCTGAAGTTCTATTAGACTTCACCTTTTAATGAAAAGCAGAAGAGACTCAGTGTCAAAAGGGGCTCACTGGCTGCAGACTTTAATTGAAATTGAAAGTTTGCAAGAACATTTATATTAAATATTTTAATCTACTCAGTTTTCTTTTAGATATCTCTATTATGAAAATAATTTTTAATCTCTCTGAAGATATTTCAAGTTCATGATTTAACAATGTTTATAAAGCAGACAGATCCGTGTACTTTGTAGAGACCAAAGGACCTCACAAAATCTTGGTAGTACAAATGGTAATAAACGTTATATTTGCTTGGGTTACGTGAAAATCAGATAAAAATCCATCAGATCAACATCTTAACTAATACAAGAGGCAGAACATTTAGTATTATCTGTAAATGCCAAAAAGGATCTTTGCAATAATTCTATTTTTTTCAGTGGAAAAGATTTGTCCTTCAAAGGGCATGAAAAAAATAAGGTGTTCTTTAAATAATGAAAATGTCATGAAAATCATATACTTATTAAATGAATTGCCGATTTAGAGCAATCTTCACAAAGGTTCAAAAGTCAAGATTCAAAAAACAGTTGTAACATTTATACACAACAAATTATTAAAGACATTTGAATATTTCATATTATCAGTGAATTTATTAAGGTAATCGGAAAATACGAACAAAATAAAGTTGTAAGTGGGATAAATAAGTTAAGTATCAAATATGAGTCTGTTATAGCAGATTCCATGCTGGGTGTAACAAACACCAATTAATTGGTGACTATAGTGTGCAACTATTTTAATAGAGACAACCAGGAGTGATTTTAACTTTTCTTGCCAACAGTCTGTATCACTACTCAACAAAGAAGCTCTGGGCAATTGTACCCTGCCATTGAATAACTGACATTATTCACGAACAGGCTGTTGACAGCATAGGTGTAATGAAAGATAGAGACGGCATTCTTTTGGATACATTGGTAAGTACAGACTATGTCTGTGAGCAACTCATTCCTTCAATCTCATGAGAGGAGGAGTCACCTTCAGGACATCCTGAAGTTGTGGGCTATTGGCCTGCTTTTGCAACGGCTCTATATTACTTGTCTAGGTTTCTCTTTGAAGATGGAGTACTTCAAACACACATGCCAAATTAGATTTTCCTTTAAAGAATTTAAATTTAATGGAATGTCCACCCATGGTAGAGTTGTTCCGGCCTCAGAAGACGGTACAATGATAGTTTATGTTCTCTAAAATATAGATTTTTAAAGGCACAGAGGAAAAGCTCAAACTCAAACAAAAATATAACTTTCATTCTAATAGTTGATAAAGCTCAAACATACCATTTTAAAGCACAAGTTGTAAGAAAAATGTTGGAACATTGCAATAAAACAAGTGAGAAACTACAGACTCCTTTTTGGAATTACCTTAATTTGTTGTCTTTATACTTATTTACTGAAGAACTAAGGGAAAATATGTATAAAATTATTAGAATATAAACAAAAGCAATAAAGTCAATTAGGAAAATTATGATAAATTATGCTGATATCCAGAAGAAAATTGAAACAAAAATTTTTCATAGGTAAATTATAGTAAGTCTCTAATGTTTAAAAGATTGTGAATAACTATAGATGCTACTACCTCTCTTCTCTGGGGTGTTAAGCTCCTGTCCTACTCTTGAGACATCTCACAAGCAGTCTGACTTATGGCTACTTATGACACACTATGAACGCTGGTGTCCTTACCGGAAAAAATGGGTCCGGCTGTCGGTCAATGTCAGCCAATTTTCAGAGATAGGGACAAGTCCACCAAACTTTGTTAGAAGGCTGGGATTCTGGAGAACAGTGAGAGTAGCCTCTCTAAGACTGTTCTGTTCTTCCATTTGCAAAACTTCAGTTTTATATAGGATGGTTCACAGTAAAGATCACAAAATAAGGGTTGGCAACCCTTATTTTAAATAATAATCAGCACAACTCATGACAATTACATTTCCAATTCAAAAGTTAATTCCTAAACTACTCAAGCTGGGTATCTTTATGGTGGGAGTTAAATGTACAGAACAATAAGAATGAGACAGGAGGTGAAGGTCACTTAGGACCTAAAATTATCAGACCAGCTGTGTCACGTCTGCCCTAACAGACTCCATCCTATTCTCACTACATGTGCTTTCAGTGTTGAAGAGTGGATCAAATATCAATAAAGTTTGCCTGTTTCCTTTTCATACACAACATACATTTAAATTTCTAAATTCTGACGTTAACTCCCTGTACCCTGGTGGCAAGAACTACACTTTAGAGATTAATGCTTTTAGTGTTTTCATGCTACTCTTCATTTTAGCCCATGACTGATTTATTTGGCTTTGAGCCACATAATGTTAATTATTCATTTGGCAAGCATTTCTTCTTCTATGAATTATAATTGACTTCACCTTAATATAAACACTTAACACTTGCCATTTAGCATATTCATATTAATCCTTTGGTTTATGGGAAATAAAAATAAAGATGCTTATTAGTTTGTATGTAATTTGCCTAAAGATTTAACATTTCTTCATATGTTTAATGTACCTGAAGTCATATATTCTAACTTATAATAGACTTTATTAATGAAAATACACCACACCTGGAATATTCACATACTGAAAGCTGCATTGGAAGAAAGTACTTTGGGATACATGTTAAGATTTACCATAACATCTCAAACCTAAGATCTGTAGGATTAAAAATAAGGCACAGTCAATTAGACATACTCCCCAGCAGTCCTCAGAAGCTTGCAGTTATCTATGATCACAAAGAGAGCCGAGAGATTGGCTCTTGTCCAGTTGAACTTTGTGATTGAACTTAATATGGTTGTATTTCTACAAATTTCCTTTTCAGTTTGTCATGTGAATCATTAAGAAAGGCAGAGGTGAATTTAGAAAGGGATCTAGAGAGTAAATGTGCCTTAAAAGTTGATAGAAAGAACTGGAGAGCTCCAAAAAGCTATCTCTGTGTTTCATTATTTGGTAAGTTGGGGACAGTTATGTTTTTTACAATTGCTTTTTGTTTTAAAGTGAACAATTCATATCCTCAGGTCCTTCAGGAGCTGTTTCTTGGTCCAAATGCCATATTTAAAATATCTCAATACACTTCTATAAACATCCCTGATTGATTTAATGGGCATTAGATAAAAGCTTTTGTCTAAAATTCTTTTTGTTGTGAGTGAGTGCACCTGAAAACAATTTCAGGAATGAGTTTCCTTTTCTCTGAGTGTCCTAGAAAGCCGTAGGTGACATGTTGCTACCTGTCACAGTTGGCTGAAGGGGTAGAACTTTAACTCTTCTCTTAATATTTAGCAGTTTTCATTGCTTAATGTTAAATTTACCTACCAGTTTAAAGGGATCTGTTATTTTAAGAGGTTATTTCTGCAAATTCAGGATTATTAACTCTGTACATTGAAGCACAATGATCAGGAAATTAAAAAGAGAGTCACAAGGGAAAGAATGTGATCTACTATAATATTTTTTATTGAAATATTCTAAAATATTCCCAGAAATATTAAAGAACAGTAGACATCTGCTTAGGAAACTCTCTGTGAACTATATGGAACCCATGTAAAACTAGAGTTGCATTAATTCTGGAAATGGCGACCAAATGAAAGGTGTTGCCAGGGCCTTGCAAGAGGAATACCATGAGAGGAAGATGTAGGGATCACAGCAAAACTTGCCTCTTTCCACTGAAAAATCAACTCATAATTAAGGCAGATTAATAAGGAAAATGTTTATTTCCAAATACCATCTTTGTGGAGGGAACCATAAGAATGATTACTCAATGTCTCAGTGATGGTCAGATACCTTTATAGATGCCTTTTTGAAGGGAGAAGGGAGAATGTGGAGTATAGTTGCAGGAAATGGTGGCTAGGGAGGATGAATAAATGGAGTGGGAACATTACAAGTTAACCTGAGAGGCAGGTATCATGTTTTAAATGATTTGGGCCAGGTCTTCTAGCATTCAGGGGAGGGGGGAGGAAGTCAGTTGCCTCCTTTGATCCCCTAATCAGGTCAGTTTGCTTTTATGAAGATAGAGGGAAAGCCCTTTCCAATGTTTTCTGATTATGAATGCCCTTTAATTCAAAATATTCTTTATGTTAAGTAGTCATATTTTGGGGTAAAACATTCTTAGTTCCTTCAAAGAGAATGAAAATAAGTCATCTATGGTGAAGAATGTGCATATCCACACCCAGAGCCATCTACTCACATTAACCACAATACTGTACTTGTGCTCTTCTATGGATTTTTATAGTTGAATACCTCCGAATGTTCTTATTGCTATGTTTAGCCACATATTTTTCTATGAACCTACTCATTTAGCTGTTTTTTTCTATGTCAACCATTTTTTTTAAAGCTCCCCATTTTGTCTAAAACATACAGACCAAGCCTGGGGAACACAGAGCATTTACAACCAACAAGCCACTGGACGGTGGCCTTAGACATGTTTGTTTCCACCCATTGAGTAGTGTCCTGACTGAGATTTAGTTTATCCCAAACTCAAACCTATAATTATAAACACTACAAATGAAAGATGTGCAACAGGAAAAAATTTACTATTCCTATACAATTAGGTTAAAAGTTTTAAAATATTTTGAGAAAATGAGTCACTAAATTGCCTGGCCAAAAAAACTGAAAAAAAAAATGATTTTGAATTAGATGTGAGCAAAAGAACTCTTAAATATTAGAAAGGAAAATATTAACAGTCTAGAGAGATAATTTACTCTTCTTCTAAAAAGTTCTCATTCTTTTTTTTAAACTGGGTATATTAATTGATTAGTTATAGAGATGGGAGATACAGGATAGTGATGAGCTCTAGCAATAGATCCATTTCTGAAAACAAGGGCTTGGCATTGACACAGGGTTCCCCCATTCAGGGTTGGACAAAGGCCCCTCACCCAATTTTCCAGCCCTAAGCCAACAGACCTTCTCTCTGGAAATTTCATTCTCTGAATATAAATAAGACAGGAGAAAACAGTATTTACAGTATTTCATGTAAGCTGGGCCTCTTCTAGAGTGGACTCCCTGCTACTTTTGCCCAGAACTAGAGGGACTACGTTCATTTGTTGACATATTCATTCACTAATTAACATTTAAGTCTGCCAAGTCCTGGCCAAATACAATTCTCAAGACCTAAGTATTTACAAGACAGTATATAACCTCCTACACAAAAGACCTGGGTAGGGACTTCCCACCTGCCCCTCCGCCCCCCCACCAGAGCCCCTGGTGCCTTTTAGTCTTTCTATATTTCTTTCTATCTGGTAAATCCTACCTTATTACTAATCTGTGTGGTCTATGGGTTTATTCTTCAAATCTCTAAGACCAAGGACCTACAGCAGAAAAAAATTCCATCAACAGCACTACCTATATATCAAAAGATTAATCTAAAATGCACACATATGTTTTAGGTTAAAATAAAAATATTAGAGCATGTTACATCAGTATTCATGACTTTCTGCTTTTACCGAATTTTTTCATTAACCAATTACCTATTAGTCTAGATCTCAACATTTCTATTTTGTTTCTTGTCTAATATAAATAACTTATATTGGTCCTACTCCACCTAGTACTGGAGTCAGCATATAAAAACAAGTACATGTTATGTAAATGTATATGGCTCATTATGAAAGTTTTGAGACACACCAAAATTATGAAATGTAAGATCTGTGTGGGGAGAAATAAATGAAGCCCTCCTAGCAACACTGATAAGCCAAACAAGTTGAAACTTGCACAGGTGAATCAGATAGGATGCCATCAACTGTTCCTTGGAAGTGAAATAATGGACCATAACACAATCTGTCTCAAAACTTTCATAGTTACCCAAATATAAACTCAAAGCTGAGGTTTTAAGCAGAAAAGGAATAAAGGGAGGGAGAATAACAAAGCTAGTGTCATTGAGTTCTGAGATTTGGATCAGTTTAGTTTTCAAAACCTGAAGTAAAAATATAAATGACTGGAAGATTCATAGCATCCAAATTAAGAAAGAAAACAAGAAAAGTAAAACCAAACTAATTGTTTAAGCAAAGCATGGGTTTTTATGGTACTGAGAAAAATGTGATGAAACATATAGCTGAAATAAAATACATTCTTGAAGTGCTAGAGAAACTCAAAAGAGCTTTCTGACATGGCAGTATTTCTTTGTAAAGTTGTAAGATGGACTTATACCAATAGCACAGTAGTAGGACTGTGAGGTCTGAGAGTGAATGTTCCTTCTACTTACCAGTCATGGTCTTGCCAGCTTCCTGGTCTTTTCTGACCCTGCTTTGGATAGTCATTTTGCATCACTTCTGAACTCCATTGGTTAAGATGGTCATAAATCTGCTTACAAGGAGACAAACACCCACAAGTACTTTTTAGACTTGAGAACAATATCCATCTTTATGTCCTCCTCAAGGAATATAATGCATATCTTAATAATAACTATCTGAATACTCACTGAAGAACTAATACACCAATGCATTTTATAATTTATAATTTTTACATATATCGGAGGATAAATGGAACTGTATTGTTTTAAAGAAAGTATGTTTGTGTTTGTTTTTTATTTTTATTTATTAATATTTGTATAAAGGTATGGGGTAGAGTGCAATTATGTTACATACATACATTGCATAGTGGTGAAGTCAGGGCTTTTAGGGTATCCATAACGTACTCTTTGCTTAGCACGTAACATGTCTAAGTGAGTTCACGCAGGGTGGCCAGGTCAGAGTGCTTATGGAGAATATCCACAGCATAGTTTAATCCTAAATCAGCTTTTCATAAATACATAGAATTGCTTATAAATGTCTGGGTAAAAATAATGGTTCCAGTCAAGCTAGATAATAAGTCAAAAGCCAGTGTTCTATGATGTTACTTACCGATGTCTTTGATGAATCGTGCCAAGTTCTGAGTTTTCTGGGTAATTTTTTTGTTTTCCTTTCATTTCCAAGGAGCAAATCACCGGGTATTTCCATTATCTTCTAAGAATTTTTTCAACCTTGCTGCTGGGCTTAATGTAACAATGGAAAGTCCCAGATTTGCATTGGTACATTGGATTAAATCTTCACTTATTAATTTTTTCCAGATATATTTATATTTATTTACTTAAGCTGATTTAGGTAATTAGTTGGCTCTCTCTAGCAATTCTTTACTATGTTTAGTTTGAGGTTTGTTTCAGAACTGTGAGAGAATGAATAATGACCCCTCAAATACATCCAACTCCTAATCCTCTGAATCTGTGACTGTGGTACCCTCCATTATGGAAGGGACTTTGCACATGCAATTAAGGATGGTGAAGTGGGGAGATTATGCTGGATTACTGAGGTGAGCTCACTGTGGTGGTGTGCTTATAAGAGGAGGCAGGAAATTAGAGTAGTAGTAGATGGAAGCATGAGGTTGGGACAACGTGAGGAAGAAGTCATCAACCATGAAGTGCAGATAGCCTAGAAGCTGAGAAGACCAAGGAAACAGATTTCTCCTTATTTCCCAGAAGGAATCCTGGGGACCAGATTTAGAGGTAATAGAGGTAGAGATTTAGAGGTAATAGTATTAGAGTAATAGTAGATGGAAGCATGAGGTTGGGACAACGTGAGGAAGAAGGCATCAACCATGAAGTGCAGATAGCCTAGAAGCTGAGAAGACCAAGGAAACAGATTTCTCCTTATTTCCCAGAAGGAACCAGCCCTGCCAAGTCCTTGACTTAACCCCAGTGAGACTGGATTTGGTTCACTGACTTCCAGAAGTGTCTGATAATAAATTTCTGTTGTTTTAGGCTAAGTTCATGACCATTTGTTATGGTAACAAGAGAAAACTAATACAAACACAGACATCATTCAAGACATACAGCTGCACATCCCATTTTATTGGTTTAAGTATTGGTGTTAATATTAATTCCTACAGTATCTAATTTTTCTACATTCCTGTCAAAATATGATCTGCTATTGGCTTAGATTTCAATGGTAACTTGCAAAAACATTTATGTCCATCTTTGAGAAAACTACCAAGTAAAAATTCAGAATGAAAAATCAGATACAGTGGGTAGTCATTTTTTTAAAGGATGTTTTGTTCATTAAAGGCACATTTTGTGCATGAATCTTAAATAGAGGGTGTCCATAAAGTTCATGTGCAATTTGAAATATTAAATATTATTTAATATTTTAAATATTAAACTATATTTTGGAGCCATCCTAAAACATTTCAATTTACAAAATTGAAACTTGCTTCCAAATTTTGTGAACACATCTATTGCTTAAAGAAGCCAAGCAAGCAAGAAAGTGATGAATGTCTAGTTCTGAATCCTTCAAATTCATTCAAATACGCATTTTTAATTTTTTTGAAGCACAAAGAACTCTAGGCTTGGCATTATTAGCCTAATTCTTTTACTCAAATTCCCCATTAGTGTTCAAATGTACTGAGTTGTAAAAATCAAATAGGATAACTTATGTGGAGGTGCCCAGATTAATATCTGGCACATGGTGAGTGGACAAGAAATATGAGTTAAGTGTGAATGGAGGTGGTGGGGGCAGCTGCAAAGCAGCAGCCCATGCTGGTTGCCAGGCACATGTTATCTCCAGCTAAGGACTGAGAGAAAATGGATTTCCCTCTCTTTCAAGGGAAGAGAAAAGAAAAGGTGTCCCTTTACTCCATGTCTGGGTGAAGGTCTCAAGTTATTGATATTAGTACTGTGGATAGCTAGCATCTATATGGACATGTTTTTAGGCTATCACATCTTAGCAATGTTAGAGAATCTATGAATAATAAATGAGTTTGTAAGTACTTAATATATGTGTTTTACTTCAGAGTTCTCTTAACAGTGAGATAACTAATAGAAGAACAAATGATTCATAGAGAACTTTGCTCAGCATTCAGGTGAAGGCAGGGTGATTTGCTCTCTCTTTCTTCTTTTGTCAGTCAAATATCATAAACATTCTCCGTCAAAGTCCTTTAGCTGACTTACTGTCACTGAAAGTAAACATGAGCTGCTCCAGAATTTACCTAGCTAGCTAGAAAGCTGAGAAGCCATGAGCAGGGACTGGGAGACTTATCTGAAGTTCCATCTGCAAGTTTTCACTTCATCTAAGACTGAAGACATGTCACAACCCAGCTGGGGATGTTCTCTGATCTGGGGACCTATTACATACAGCTCTGGTCTCACCTTTTCTAAGATTGTACTGATGACAGTGGAGAAAGGTCTTGGTTCCTTCCCACTCTCCACCACATTAGGAGAGATTCAAACTAGACACGGAATCTGGGATTTTTTCTTAACTGAAGTGAGTATCTTGAATTTGCCATTGAGTAGAAAGAGTTGTACTTAACAAGTCTTTCTAAATCACATTCAGTGTATCACCTAAAAATGCAGTAAAGCTCTCTTTCAGATCAAAAACATATAATTCTATGTTTTAAGCTAGTTATCCTTTCCCACGGAGTGTAAATTAATTTTTAAAGCAGTGATTCTCAGCTGGAGAAAACTTTGTCTCCTAGGGGACACTTGGCAATGTTTGAACACATTTATGGTTTTCACAGTGGGTGTGAGTGCTGCTGTGACTAGTGGGGAGAGCTCAGAGATGCTGCTAAACATCCTACTGTGCACCAGATGGCCCCCCAACAAAGAACGCTTCATCTACAAGTGTCGATTGTGGCTGAGAAACCTGTGACTGAGTGCACACAGGAGGACTTGGGATGAGCGAGCGCTCATGGTCATATTCCCTGGGAACATTTTGCTAGTTGCCTAGTTGCAATTTTGCAGCATTGATGATTACTTAAGAGGAAGCAAAGCATGCTCAGACTGAGTGGGAGATGTAGATACGAGCTTTCTTAACTATGATAAGGCTCCTTTGCCAAGAATGTCCAGAAATCCGATTTATGCATCTACAGAAACAGAAGAAATTTAAATGACCCATTTCTTAGTTTTGCTTTATTTCTAAAGAAAGCATTCATAAGAAATTCTATTCATCTTAGGCATAGCAAAAGAATTCTCTGATGGGAACTCCTCACCATTCCAGGAAAGAATTTTCTCATCGTGGAAAGCCCTATATCCTTTCTGCACACACCAGGCCAGGGTGTTTCCTATCAACACTGAACACTCAAAAGCATAGGACAGCCATTGGGACACCACTTGAGACCTTGTTAGACATGCAGAATCTCAGGCCCTCCCCAGACCTGCTGAGTCAGAGTCTGTGTTATAACAAAAGCATACACGTTAAAGATGAAGAAGCATTGTCGGGTGATCTTCCTTCCTTGGTAATAAAGTCCTGATGTTGGAGATTGTGAATAAAATGGATTTTACTCTTAACAAAATACGTGGGCATCTGTTTATGACTGGTGATGTTGCATTGGGAAAGTTGGTTTACCTCTTTGGGTTCTATATTTTCATTTGTAAAGTGGAAGTAGAGATGAGAAGACCTCTACATTTGTTGCCATCACTATGGCCCTGGTCTCCGTCCCCGCATGAAGGAACAAGGCATAATATGTATTAGAAGTACAAGCTTGTGGGAGGTGGGCTAACCTTAAATGCACGGTAGCCCTGAGCCCACTCCACAATGGCTATTTAATAAGGTTTATATAAAAGGTGTGGAGAGTTAAGGTAATGACATATGCAACAGGTGTGGAGAGTTAAGGTAATGACATATGAAGGCTGCATGAGTAGATTGCCACGTGCTCTTTCCTCACATGTTCTTTCCCCACAACTCCCATGAAGAAGTATCAAGCGTCAGTGTTTAACACATGCTTACTAATGAGTGACTGATCTTATCTCATTCCGGAACACTGAGCTACTTGGGGGATTACCCCTAAGTCACAAAACATCTCTAGGCTTGCCAGGAGACTGTCCTGTTCTCAGCGTTTCCTTTTAATGTGGTAAGAATCAGTAACTCAAACTTACACTCCTTGTAAGCATCGTGTCCACTCCTCTACATACATTCTTTTTTAACATTGTAGAGAACATAATGGTAACCCCAATCCATTATGGTAACCCCAATCCATGATGGTCTGGGTTGTCCTAGTGAGTGTAAATGTGAAAAACAGAGTGTCTCTGGCCAAGACTTTCCATAGACGCATAGAAGCATGGAGCTATGTTAACACACAGTTGCTGAATTCCTGCACAACTCCACCTCCAACTTGGAAACTGAGCCTCCTGAAGGGGTGTGCCTCCTGGTTGGCTCTTGGGCCTGCCCTTTGCATAGGCATTCTTTGCCTCCCGGATTGCCTAGGCATTGCATGTCAATTAACCCATCACTCAGAACTCATCTGTAGAAGCAGGCTTTGCCAGGTAGGCTCCTGTGCCGTGGAAGTTTGCTCTCAGTTATCTCGCCTGAGTCCTGAAGCAGAGGCTGCCCAGCTGCCTTCTAGTCAATGCTGTCTGAAAACAGGGATTTGTGAGGATCTTATAGTCCAGCTCACAAAGATGAAAAGCGACCTACATTCCAGTTTCTTTCAAGAACTACCTCTGGAGAATGATTTGGGGAGATGATACTTTTGCTTATTTTTTGTGCATTCAAGAAATTGCATTAGCAATTTGGTTGTGGTACTTATTTCCCAATGAACATATATATTGAAACATCATATTGTACCTCTTAAATACCGTGTGGACATGAAGTTCATGTGAAATTTAAAGTTAGAACTATTTCAAATTGTACATAAACTTTATGTCCACCCGGTATATATAATTTTTATTTGTCATTAGACCTCACTAAAACTGAAAAAAAAAATTATATAACCATATGTATAAAGATCCATATAGGAGATTAACCTGCATGTAGGGATACCAAAAATGCTGCATTACATATAAAATAACATCTTAAATAAAATATTTAGTTTGCCAAAATTAATTTTAAAAAGACTATGCCAAATAGAAAGAGATAGAAAGATCATACCTGCAAGCCAAATGACAGATACCATCACACCTCTGTTCCTAGGAAGTACTGGGGGGACCCTCAAAGTTACTGTCCCTTTGAAAAAGATGGAATAAAGCAGAAAAATTAAAATTATTTTTACTACAAACCAGGGCATAGGAACAATACGCTTATTATTGCATAGGTAGCCGGTGTTAACTGCTCTATGATCTAGAACTGTGAACAATGCCACATTTCTTCATTTCCCAAATTGACTTAGAACTGGGTCTAGCAGACAACTACCAGCTAGCAAAGTGTCTATTAGTACTTCCTCCCGTCAGGTTTCAAGAATGCTGAGGGCTTGAGCTTTGCATCTCTGGTAGGTGGTGAGGCTGGAGGCTTGGACGCGGCGTCCAGACCAGTGTGTGGCCCGCAGGCTCAGCCCATGCACGGTTCACTTCTGTCCGGCCAGTGCCACCCTTGCAGATGGATTCATTCCTGTTGTCCCATAGGAAGAGGTTGGATGTTAAAAATATAAGAGACTAGCCTCTCTGTCCTCTCAAGGGAGAATGTTTCCATGGCTGGCTAAGGAGACACTGTGGTCACCTCCTCCTGCACCTCCATGAAGGGCACCGGCAGAAGAGGTGCAGGCAGGTTCAGTTCCCGGCAGGTCAGCCTGCTCCACTCAGTTTGTTAAATCTATGACATTGTCCTGTATCTAATCAGGGATAAATCTGATCATCTGACTCAACTGGGGAACTTAACACAGGTGGATCTGTGGTGCAGTTAAGGGGAACTAAGGATCTGCAGCCTTTGGCCTATAGTGACACCATTATAAAATCAGAAAAAATCAGTGACACCATTATAAAATCAGAAAAAAATCAGCTACCTTTGTTGACATGAATTCCAGGTTGAACTATGGATGCTAAACACTCTCCCAGCATCAGTCATACCTGGAGCCACGGAGCCTAGCAGTCAGGGCTGGGACCAGAATGGTTTTCTTGTCTTCTTCCACATTCTCCATTTTGTTCTTTTTTTCTGAATCACTCCCCCAAAGTGTTGGGTGTTGGGGGTGGGGAGAAGGACTTGAATTTCATTAGAACAAGAATGCATAAAACAAAATCACATGTAGCATGGAAAGAAAACGTAAATGCAAAATAATAGTAGAGAGAATAGAGACTAGAGAGTTGCCACAGTCTGGTGAAAGGGGAAGATACAACACTATTGGGCAGTAAGTTTTAAGGGCATAGATCTGCACTAGTTGTGCCCTGATTTGTTTTTAAGCTTCCTGGCATCCAACATAAAAGGGAGTCATTTACAGTTTGTTAAGGAAAAACCATGCCGTTTTTCTAGGCCTAACACAAAAAGGCAGATGGCTCTTTTCTAAGGGGCTTACCTGTGAGCCCTACAGTAAATACTGTAATGTGTCTCATAAGACTGCTTTTCCTTGTAAGAGGCATTAATGTACATAGCTATGATTTAATAAAAAAAAAACAAAACTGCTTTTCCTAGTAACCCCCCAATGAAACCTATACTATGGTCAAAAACACCAAAACAAAATTCAGGGAAACTTTCCCCTGCCAAAATAACAGGGCGGAATCACAAAGAGGTATCTCATAGTCAAATTTGATTAAAAGAAAACTTTAGAATATATTTGTAAGTGATATGGGGAAGAAACCTTAACATTAAACTCTTCCATTCAGTGAAAAGCTGGGTTGGGGAATTGGAGTAGAGAAATATAGGAAATTCTTCTAAATCTGTGTGTTTAGGTAGAGAAATGTCAAATCGTTTAATGTGGACAGATGCATCAAATGTATCTCAGGGAATATCTATAAAATAAGGAGTCTGTGCCACAGGGACCATATAAAAAAAAGAACCTGAGCTCTTTTACCATAGATCGTATTTTCTTGAAGTATTTTCCATGGTATGCTATCACCATGGGAAAAGCTCTGAAAATGGTTTCGATGTCAAATAAGTTTGGAAAATATTCCATAACCAATTCCTTTGTTTTTTTTTTTGAAAATTACAATGTATAATTAATACATTAGAGACCTTTGATAATGAAATCTGATTAACTTTTGTCTATTGTTTCCCAAACTTATTTGATAATCAAATCTACATGTTATCATCTTGTGTGACGAATATTCTATAAAGGACATATTGAAAACCATAGAGTAGATTGTTTGTGAAGCCATTGATTGACTCAATGTGCTTTTGAAATTAAAATTACTAAGAAAATGTTACTGTGAAGAATACTATGGAAACAGCAGTATAGACATTAATTCAAAGTGCTGGCATACCACAGCCAGAATAGAATTCTGGTATATCTACTTTAAACATGTAAAATGGAAATACAGCATCCTTGAAACACCAAGACTAGAGAAAATTTATCACATGTATACTGAATGTGTGGCATATGGAAGAGCACATGAAGTTCCTTTCTATGTTGTAAAATTTGTCCAATATCTTAGTTTTTGGAAGGAATTTTTTAATGGTGTAATTTGAAAATGGAAGGAAAATATGGGTGTCTATTATCCAAGTGTTCTAACTCTTTTATTCTAACCTGAGATATTCTAACTTTCTTAATGTCCAACTTTCCATTAAAGACTTTTCTTTGATACTTATGAAGTAAGAATAAATTATGTAAATGGGCTTTTTGTAAAGAGGCACATGTTAATTTTCCATCAAAGATGGAATTCTGGAAAGAGCAGAGCCACTCTGAATATCCTAGATGGTACAAAACGTCCAGTGGGAAATATTTAATGTCATATCTCACTGGAATCAAGGAGAGAAGCCCCCTGAAACATTGTTCAGCCAAGTGGCCGAATCATTCTTCAATCTAGTTATATTATTTTACTACATAAATGAGAGGTACTTCAGGTAGAATAAGCATTAATTATCTCTCATTCTAGTCTCAGTTTCCTCAACTATAGGAATAATATGAATTCCTCAGTGGATTCCACAGTCGGCATCCTTCCTTATTACCTGAGGTTGACCCATAGTTTTTAATATATGAATTTCAAGGTAAAGTATAAATGCTAGATGAATGTAGTTAAACCAACGGTTCAGTTCTTATTGGGTCGTATCAAAGACCACACTGCATTATTTAAAAACAAAAAGTTTGAATTTGGATTTCAGATGACTTGAATCCAGTCTTTGCTACTAGTTCCCTAATGGTGTTGTGTTGAAAATCTCTTTGGATTCTTTCTTTTCTGTAAAAATTCACCTTATACTGTAGAAGTCAGAATCTATTCTGATAATGGACATAAACTTGCAGAGCAAAGAAAGCACCAGACAAATACACCCTGCTCTGTGTTCAGAAAGAAAGAGCTTTTCTGACAGTTTAGGTCCCTTTTTACTTTTAATAGTCTTTTCTTAGACTCCACTCGGTAATAATACCATGATATAGTTAAAAACTTATTTTTTATATGAAAATGCCTTAGATACATAGCTGTAAGAAGTAATCCCAAAATAGCTTTGTTAATTTTAAACACAGAACAAACACTTAAAGATGTGTAACTGACACTGTTTGTGTAATGTCTAACCCGCTTTAGTAAAGCCATTTTTCTACTAGGAATCAGGCCAATTTGAAGGATTCTTTGCAAAGACCAGACACATTTATCAGGACCCATTTTCAGAAACACATGCAAGGCTGTAAGCAATGTATTTCCTGGCTTGTGACATGAGCTAAACATCTGGTCAAGGCAAAGCTGTAATGAAACTATGAATTGGCTGTGTCCTTTCACGTTTCTTTGCAATGCCAAGGCAAGGCTGGAGCCCATTAGTCCCCATTGTCAGCCTCATAAAGTGGAGGTTCTTATGTAGGTCCAAGACCTCTGAAAGTGGAGACAGTGGGTAAGTTCTGCCAGAACTTTCTGGTTCCTCCCCTACAAAATGGCATGGCTGTCTTAGGGAGAGCTACTCTGAACAGGAGAACAGCCTTTTAAATTAATCTTTGGAAATGATATCATGGAGGAATAAATACTTTCTTCTCAAATGCATCTCTTGCTTTCTTAAAATCTATAACCATTGGGTTGTTAATTTCCTATTGCTACTGCAACAAATTACCTTACCACAAACTTAGTGGCTTGGAAAAACACAAATGTATTATCTTCACAGTATTGGAAGTCAGAAATGGTAAAATCAAGGTGTCGACAGAGCTGTGTTCCTTCGGAGGCACTAGAGGAGAATTTCTTTGCCTTTTCTGGCTTCTGGGGGCTGTCTGCACTCTTTGGCTTCGTTTTCAAGGCCAAA
This sequence comes from Otolemur garnettii, assembly GCF_000181295.1. Lineage (NCBI taxonomy): Eukaryota > Metazoa > Chordata > Mammalia > Primates > Galagidae > Otolemur > Otolemur garnettii. The sequence goes on along the minus strand of NW_003852423.1, from coordinate 101,012 downwards.
GTATTTTCAAATGCTCCCCACCCCTGCTTCTGTCATCCTATCCTTTCCTCTGATATTGACCCTTCCTCTTATAAAGACCTTTGTGATTACATACATTGGGTTCCCAGATTACCCAGCATACTCTCTGCATCTCAAGTCCTTAACTTAATCATATCTGTCAAAGCCTTCTTGCCATCTAAATTAACATGTTCATAATTCTGGGTATTGGAATATGAACATCTTTGGGAGAGGCCATTATTTTGTCTACCAAAGCTAAATTTTTTAACTGCATTTTAAACAGAAGATTGCTACCGATGTATGTAGCTTACTCATGTATAAAATTGGGATACTTTGTTTACCTCATGGGGTTGTGGTAAGAAATGAGATCATCTGAATTAAGCACTGGCAGGATGCCAACCAGGGCAAAGCACTCACTCCTGGCTATTAGGTCTATTCCCTGAAAGATCTCTTAAAGCCTATGTCTGTCTCCTGTGTGACCTAAACAGGCTATTTCTACATCTCTAAGTGTACAACTTGAATTTTCTCATCAACTTGTGGAGAACTGGTAGTAATGATTCAAGTTTCAATATGATCCCACGTATAAAAAGAAGGGTTTACACCTTCCCCACAGTCTGTCCTACTTACTTAGTGGAGTATTAAGAGTGTGCTTCACAAGTATTTATACAGGCAACTCTCTCAAGTCTTTCTATGCTATACCCTTTTGGTTTACTCTGGCCAGACCAAAAACAATGACAACAACAAATAACAACCACAAATAACCACTATAACAACAATAGCAAAAATAGTAATAACATGGACAATAGGTGATTTAAGACAACTATGATTTGGACCATGAAAGAGGCCAAAAGGCAAAGAATTTCACAGATACTACAAAAAATCTTAAATGAGCAGTGTCAAAGAGAACATTATACAGAATATACCACGGCCTCTGGAAAGACAAGATTGAAACCATTATTCATGGTCATCATCCCTTTACTAAGGCACTAGGTCTAGACGGAGCCAATCAATATTCTATAAACACTGCAAAGTTTTATTGGCCAACATTTTATCTAAAGTCACTCATGGATAGCATATTTCTCTTCCAATATTTTCTCTACATCACAGCGTTTACTGTCTGCATCTTTATATGGATAATTTATATCCTACCATTAAACAATTTGTGGCAACTTACATTACAACTTAAAGAAAGTGGGTGACCTCAAGAGGAAAGTAACGAAGTCAGGATGGAGGACAGAAGCAGCACAGATACCCTCCTGGCTTGAAATAAAGGCGGAGGGAAGCTGTTACATCTGAGCATAAAACGGAATTCTGTGATTTCTGGCGTATAAACAATAGTAATGAAGTGAATCATACACATTTTGCCAGAAGAGATATTATTTCTCTAAGTCTGAACTTCAACTTTCTACATCTCATAGACACTACACAGACATGAACGAAGAAAGCAATTGATGGTGGAAATGGCCATTAACAAAGGATTGTTCTTTTAAATAAAATTGGCAGAACTTTATGAAGTTTCATTATAATAATAATAACCATGATGATGATGTTACTGATGGGGTTTGGATAGAAAAATCTTTTTCCTGTTTCTCAGGTTTCCATAAAGAAGGATGAATGCTCCCAGCCTCTTGCCTCATCACTTAACTCTCCCCTGGTGGAGGGGCAAGGAGGGTGGCAGCCCCTGTCCACAGTTATGTGAACTGCAACAACACAGTGTAATAGAAGGGTAAAAAACAATACAAGATTTCAGATAAAACATGTTTCAGAGGAAGGAGATGAAGAAGTAACTTAATAAAGAAAAGAAACACAAGGTTAATTTTTTTTTTTTCTGGGATGAAGCAAGCCTACAGAGGACATCCTCTGGGAAGGGAAGTGTAGAGAAAACGTGCACGAGAGTGAGGCAGGAAGGGTGTTAATCTTGCCCTTCAGGAATTTCTGTTTCCTCATACACTGGAGGTAAGTTTAAGAGACCAAGGATAGTGGTATCACTGAGGTGAAGACATAAACTTAGGATGATAGTCTTCATGTACAACTGGAAGCAAGGTAACCTGTAGACAGTAAGAGGAACAGAAGGGTATCTCCCAGTCCTGTGAGTGGCCAATGTCCCTGGGTCAGTGTGGTGGGGCAAGCTGACGCCATTCATGGTGATAAAGGCCACGTGAGGGTAAGCAGAGATCGGAAGTAGATTATCGAGACTTTTACTTATGTCAGATCAAAACTTAATATTATGTAATTCTCAGATAAAAGACTCAGTCATTCTAAAATGTTCAGAATTATGATGCTAACATGATTTAACTGTTGATAAAAAATATCTACCAACTGTTAAAGGACAAATATAAAACTAATGTAAAAATAAGTGTTGAGAATGAAAACATTCAGAAACATTTCTATCAATTCTAGTTGCAGATTTTTTCAAATGTTCAACAGTTAAGAATTTAAGGTGAAAGCTTTCTGTGTCATTTACACTCATTAAAGAAAAAAAATTAGGGCAATAATTTTTCTAATATAAGCACAAAATATAGCTACTACGGTTATTTCAAATTTCTTCAGAAATCCAGTAGAATTTCTGTAAGTTAACCACCCCAGGAACTGTAAGGAACTGGTTAATGTAAGAGGTGGTCAAAATAAGGAACTAGGCCTACTGTTCTGATAATGTACATGCGGTGCGTGTCCGATCTATGAAAATTAGGTCAACTTAAGGAGGTCGTCAATGTAGGGTGGTGGTCAACCATAGAGTTTCTACTGTATTTTTAAAATATCAAAACAGGGTTTTGAATTTTAATGTGAGGAACTAATACTACTACATTCGGGACACTAGTAACACAGGACTTCGAGAGACTTAAACAGTTCATTTCAGAAGCATTTTAATTTAAGAAGTTACTGAACATGTTTTTTATAGTCAAATAAAGGCCAAAACATTGAGGGGCACAATTTTACAAGTTTACGAATTACTGACTTAACACATCCTTCACTACTGTAGATTCCCCTTATCTAACATAGTTATAATACTATACTAGAAGTGTCACTTCCCTTACATGGAACAGAAAGAATTAACATTAAAACATAGTATTTCATACTTGGTGATTATTTTATTACCAGGGATATTACTGTGTACAATTTTGTTTGGTAATAAGGATATTATAAATCATATTTTAAATAAGAATTTATGCATGGCATATGTAAGCAGTTAATATTTTGAAGGAAAGAGAAGAGCCATGAGAAGATTTACCTAAAATTTAGTAATACTGAAAAGCACTAGTGTGTGCATAGGAATGAGCGAAAGTTTCATAGTACATTGGAATATTGGTAAATCTTCAAGTGCTTTAAGAACCTGAAGTAGGAAAAGACCACATTAGATGCATCCACATCCTTAGATGTGCGAATCACCTAAAACAAATCCCTCAGCACACCACTACACTAAGCATTCTCTCTTTGTTTGGCACTTCACAGTACAGACAAAGGAGTATTGGTTTAATGTGATTTTATTATTCCTGGATGTATTTTAGTTATTTTATAGAGATAAAAATATACAATATGGTTTTAAAAACTTAATTTTGTAAGTGTATACTTGATTGGCATTGTATTCACAATTTGAAAAGCCTATTTTTTCCACTAAGCTGTTCATCCAGTAACATGTGGAAGAGACTAACAAAAATGGTTTATATGAAGACTTTTAATGTAAGTTTAAATGTAAAAATAGACAATTAATCTAGATTACTGGTCTAAATCCTTAGTGATATCTCATGCTGGAAACAAATTATGAAATGCTTTAGACAAATTTTTTTCAATGCTTCAATTGAGTCTACCCAAAATTTTGACTGAAAACACATAGAACTGAGAGAGATTTTGTCTGAAGCCACGTTTATATACATTAATTTACTAAAAAAGAAATAAAATAATACTATATTTCAGTTTGGGATTCCATCAGGTTTTTTAAAAATAATATATGAAAAATGTGTCTACACTCTTCAGGTATCATATTTAGAAAAAGGCTAACGGACGGTGGCATTTTTACTTTTAAATAATTTCAGGATAGTGAAGTTAGTAGAGTGATTAATTTGCCTTATTGGTAATAAAGGTCATTATATCATAAGACCCCCCCTAATATCTGAAGGTAAATGAACTGTGTGGTTGTCTTTTTCTTAATTCCAACTTAAAGGCAGTTTGATTATTTCATTCTTAGAAAGACACACTGATAAAATATCTAAAGACCAAACAGATTAAGTGCACATCTAACAAATGGAAAATATTTTACAAATAATTTTGTTCTTTATATCTGTACAATGCACCATCATTTCACTCCTTACAATACTTTGCACCAAACATTGTTATCTTCAATCTTAACACTCCTCAAATATGAGAAAAACAAAGTTTCCACCGTTCTAAGAAGTGAAATTTATAAAGTCAACATAAAAGATTACAGATCTAAAACACTTTTTAAAGACAATTTATACATATTGAAATGGGTGCTTTAATCAAAAAGCTAGAAATAAAGCTGCTTCTCTTCATTGCAATTTAATAAACATGGTTGCATTTAACAGATTTTTTTCATATTGCAACATGCAACTAACACCAGAGATTTCAACAAACAGTGGTATCTCGCTTCTAAAAACACTGTCGACATTTAAGTGCTACTGTCTTAATATTTTTATAATGAAGAATTTGGAAAGACATTTTATTTTCAACCTGATCAACAGAAGGCACATAGCAACACTGAAAGTCCAGAAGCAATTAGATTATGTAATAAATAATTATCCTTTCACTCATTATTTGCCCTTTACCTAAAGAAAGTAGGTAAATGTTAAAACATGCCTGAATTAACAAAAACGATTGGATTTAGAAAATACAAATGATATTTGTGCACAAAAGAATGTTATTAATTTAAAAGAGAAATATTTTATATAAAATATACATCCTACAGTGTTATAGGTAGAAAAAAATGTGAGGCACTTAGATTAACAGTGAAGGAGGAAAGCACTGAGACTATCTTTTTATAAAAAAGCACCAAACCATATAACATCTGAGATAAAAGCAGAGGCTAAAATGATAGGAAAATAGTTTAGTTTTGTAACTTTGTATTTAGTGAACTATTAAGAGTCCAGAAGGTCAAAACTCAAAGTTTTCTTTTTATTCTGACAGAAATAATCCAAATAGAGAAAGTTTTCTTTTAAAAGTCATAAAGTTCCTCTGAATGAGTTTTGCCCATTTTGTGGTGCTCAGAATAAAGTGAAATGTAGATGGTATCTCACTACTCTGTGGCAGCACACTTTCTATTTTAATGACTATAGTGTGTATAATTTAACATTAAATTCCTTTTCTACAAACTAAAGTACAATTTGGTCTGGAGTAAGTAAGAATAACATGCATCGATGCCTCCACGTGAGGGTGCTGACGACCAACACTGACAGTTTTATTACTCTGTAATCCGTCGCGAACTAATCCCAAAACTAAGGTCAAAATTGGGTTTTGGAATCACAGAAATCCACTGGACGTCAAATCAGGGAAAGGTCTGGCTTCTGATGAATGATGAAGTGACTGAAGATAGGGGGTAGTCTGACTGTTATTTACATGACTTAATTCAGGTGGGTATGTTTCATTTAGAACTCCTCCATTCTGAAACTGAAAACAAAAATAGCAATGCAATTTATTAGAATAAATCTTTCAAATATTGTAAGCCATTAAATAACATGATAATGTTATTTTTTTAAAAAAATTCTTAGTCTTACATGTTGTTAAACTTCAAATTCCTTTACTTCTGCTAAATTTTAAATAACTCTTCCATCCATTCAGTGAAAATATGCTGAGTATGTATTATGTATTAGTTGCCTTTATAACTGGTTTTTCCATTAATTTGACAAGAAAGTTTGAAGAAGGTACAAATGAGTAACACAACTGTCTCACTTCAGATTACCTTCAGGGAAGAAACTGATGGATCAAAAAGTACCAGTCATGAACTACAGTTAAATACTTTTTGTCACAAGGAGGTTTGCTTTGACCAGACTTCATTCAAGTTCTAGGTACCAAGGAATTGATTATATTCAAGAATATTACACTGGACTGTAAAAGGCCTAGGACTTTTCCAAAAATGGTCAATTCTGAATCCTCTGAAGGTTTCTTTGTCTTCCTAAAATATTAAATAAATATTCCTAAAATACTTAAATATCACTGGCATCATTTCCTTAACCATTATCTTTTTTTTTCTTTTTTAGACAGTCTCAGTTTGCCACCCTCAGTAGAGTACTCTGGCGTCACATCTCACAGCAACCTCAAACACTCCGGCTTAAGCAATTCTCTTGCCTTCAGCCTCCCAAATAGTTGGGACTACAGGCACCTGCCACAATGCCTGGCTATTTTTTGGTTGTAGTTGTCATTGTTGTTTGGCAGGCCCGGGCTGGATTCAAACCTGCAATCTCCAGTGTATATGGCTGGCGCCTTAGCCACTGAGCTCCAGGAGTTGAGCCCAATTTCTTAATTGTAATATAATTTACTGAATATGACCGAAAGCAGGATCCTAATTACAGAATCAAGTTACCAAAACAAAGTGCTCTCTTGCCTTCTTACACTGCAATTAGTCTGGTTTCTACAACTGCTACTAGAAAAGAAAACATGAGAAGACATGAAGATACATTAGTTTTAAAGAATTTTACAGTCTAATTTTATAATTTAGTTAGTAGAAGCTGCAGAAACTTTCAAACAGATTAAAATCATACCCTTACTTGATTTAGATAAAATCTACTTTTCAAAGCTCATGTAACATTAGGCTTTAGTAATTAAAATGTTGATGACTTTGAAGATCCTCTAAAAAAATAAGGTAGATACATAGTAAAAATGATATAATCTGTATCTTCAGTGAATAGCAACTCTGTCAAGTCTTCAAATGGAAAATAATATTTGCCCAGATAATGGGGGGTTAATTTTTCTCATCACTCATTAACAGATGTCAGCCAGCCATTCTTTTTGATAAGATCATACAGAATGGTGTTGTCCAATAGCAATATAATGTGAGCCACATACAGAAGTTTAATTTTTCCAGTAGCCACATTAAAAAAGGTGAAAAGAAACAAGTAAAATTAATTTTAATAATGTATTTTATTTAAGCTAATGGTAGCCCAAAATTTATTTCAACATAAAATCTATTTAAAAAATTGAGATGTTCTACATTCTTTCATTTTTCAAGCCAAGTATTCAAAGTATGGTGTGTATTTCACATTTACAGCACATTTTTATTCAGACTCGCTACATTTCAAGTGCTCAATTGTCACATAACGCTACCCAAGAGAACACGGAGGTCCACAGAATTATTACCATTGTTCACAAAAAAGCAATAATACAAAGCAGTGGGGGAAAAACAGTTAAAGAACTCCTGTGGTAAGGATGCAACTCCCTATTCAAAATGTAATCTTATATCATTAACTTCCGTACAATTTGCTTTACTCAAGAGTAAAATATGCTTATGTCTCAGTGATACTGTGACATAGACTATAATTAAATAATATCAAACATTTAATAAAATCAAAGGATATAAGAAATGAGAGTAAGAAAAACCTTCCTGGTCACTTTCTATTCAAAAGCCCATATACAATTAAACAAATCAAATGAATGAAAAAAGCCAAAATAAACCTGTTAACATAAAGATTCAAGTCATATTTTTAAATTATTATACTTTACATAGTAAATAAACAAGGAACTTAATTTTAGATAAGATATTCTTTAAAACTAAATATAAATATGCCTTATATTAAATACACTTTAAAATGAACTAAATATTTTCCAATGGAAAAGCATGAATACAACATGATATATTCCTAGGTAGCCAGAGAGAAAAGCTCTCTGGACACTTAGAAATACATAATTTTTATGTTAATTTTTTTAAAAGAGTGATCATTTTTAGATTTAGTGAAAGCATGCTTGTGGCTACACAGGTTCTGATGACACATTTAAACAAGAAAAATACAATACCAAGCTTGTATCCCATGACAGAAAGCCAGCTGAGTTACTCTTTTATAAGAATACCAAGGGGGAAAAAGCCATTCCACCTTAAAGGATAACTAGGGGGTGGGTAAATAGCAGGGAGGAACAGCCAGAGAACAAAGAGGAGCCTAGCACTGAACTCCAGGGATAATCCAGGACAAGCTATTTTATTTTATTATTATTATTGCAGTTTTTGGCCAAGGCTGGGTTTGAACCCGCCACCTCTGGTATATACGGCCAGCGCCCTATTCCTTTGAGCCACAGGCACTGCCCAAGGACAAGCCATTTTAAGAAAGCATGCTTAGACTTACTTTCAACCCAATTTCAAGAATATATAAAAAACTGAGCTTTGAGGAAATTATTCTTAAAAATTCAAATATACATATTTTTAAAGTTTTAATTTTTAAAAAGCCATATAATTTCTAAAGAATGAAAAAGAATAGGTTGGGCACAGTGGTTCACACTTGTAATCCTAGCACTCTGGGAGGCCAAGGTGAGTGGACTGCTTGAGGTCAGGAGTTTGAGAGTAGCCTGAGCAAAAGTGGGACCGGTCTCTAGAAAAAATTTAGCCAGGTATTGTGGTGGGCGCCTAGATTCCCAGCTACTTGGGAAGCTGAGGTAAGAAGATCTCTTGTGTGCTCGCTTTGGCAGCACATATACAAGAAGATCGCTTGAGCCCAAGAGTCTGAGGCTGCTGTGAGCAGTGATGCCATAGCACTCTACTAAGGTGACAGAATCAGACTCTGTCTCCAAAAAAAAAAGTCAAAGTTCTATTTCTTTTTCTTTTCTTTTTTTTTTTTTTTTTTTTTGAGACAGAGTTTCACTCTGTGGCCTGGGATAGAGGGCCATGGTGTCATCGTAGCTCATAGCAACCTCAAATTCTTGGGCTTGAGGAATCCTCTTGCCTCAACCTCCTGACTAGCTAGGAGTACAGGTGCTTGACACAATGCCCAGATAGTTTTTTTTTTTTTTCTATTTTTAGTAGAGACAGGGTCTCACTCTTGCTCAGGCTGGTCTCAAACTCTTGAGCTCAAGTGATCCACCCACCTCAGCCCCCCAGAGTGCTAGGATTACAGGTGTGTGCCAACTCGTGAGGCCCAAAGTCGCTGTTTTAAATAGAATACCTTAACTAATTTCACCCAGTAATTTAGGCTGTATTCCATTAAGGACATATTCATGTTGCTTTAGCCTGTGATTTCTTTTTCCTTCATTATTCAGGTAAATGATACACTTACATTAATAATGAAAAAAGCACAAGCTCATTAAAAGTAACCACAGATATAATTAAAAAATGCTATCTCCATGAATCCTACAGATCATTAGAATCAATGATAAAAAAATCATTGAAATCATGTCTATTTCTTTATAAGAATCGCTGAAAGGGTATCAGTTTGATAAAGCCCTTACCTTGTTTAAAAATGCCTGTTGGCCTGGAATTCCTGGATTGTACTGTATCTGCTCCACATGGGTGTGCTGAGATTCCGGCTGGCACTGGTACACTGACATGGCCCCAGCATAACATGTCTGAGGAGTTACTATGGCTGACTGTGGATTTATTCCATGCCTTTGGTTTTCAGGAACTTGTAAGCAAGTGACAAAATCTTCTAAACCAGAAGAAGTGGGGTAGGGGGATGGTTCAAAACTCTCCATGGGAAAGTCTAACTCTGTACATTTGGAATGTTGTGGTAACACAGACTGATTACAAGAAATGAAGTTCTGTGTATAAGGCATAGTATCAACCTCGGATTTGTAAGGAAACTCTTGATTGGTCCCATGTAAGTCTGAAAAGACATTATATTGCTGCAGGCTTTGCTCAGGACAACTGAAAGGCAGAGACTGGTTAGAGTTCCAATTGGCAAACACACCACCAACTTGCATATGCTTCATTTTCTGACACAGCTGCTGCTGTGGCTCCACTACCAATTGCTTTGGGTGATGCTGTAGCTGCTGCTGCTGCTGCTCTAACTGTAGGTGTTCCTGTACCATACAGCTTGAGTTTAGAGCCATGGACTGTTGCTCTTGGTAACCTGAACACATGAAGGTAGATTTATTTAAAGAGTCTTGGATATATCTTAGAATTTCATCTGTTAAGTCAATGTCTCTGAAGTCAACCTCCCCTGGAAAGTCATTTCTGAAAAATTTGTCATCCTGCATGTGTTTGATATCCTCAGAATCGATGTCTAGGTTTTTCATAATGTTGTATAAGTCATTACTTTTATCTTGAAGGAGCCCCGTGTGACCTCCAGAGAATGCTGGATTCATTTCCTGAGACTGATCAATTCGCTCATGTTTCAGGACATTATTACTTCCCACTGGTGTGATATTGTTTTGCCAACTACCGCATTCACTCATAGGTTCATTAAAAAAATTTCTATCAAAAGGTGCAGAACTTGAAGTACCTGAAGCAGGATAGAGATAAATAGACTCATCTTGTTGCATCACGGCAGCCAGGAGGGAACTAGGATGGAGAGAGTCCTTGTTCGGAGTTGACTTGATAGAAAAGTCTTTTCCGTTAGTGCCGTTTTTATTTCTTATTGGTAAGGGATCCATTATGGCAGGAAAAGGGTTGGTTACTTCATACAACACTGCTTCTCCAGTGGTGAACATAAAAGGCAACTTTGTACCTCGTTTTCGCAAATGTTCTGCTCCTTCTTCTTCTCTAAAATTTGTACATGAAGTCAACATATGTCAGGAAAATTTCTCTTATATAAACATGTTAAAATAAAATAATATAAATAAAGAAAACAGTAAGCAAAATATACTGTAATTGGGTTTGATACTGGGGAATATACAATTTATTTTATTATTTTGACCTAAATTACTCTCATGACTGGTATCACAGAATTGTTTCTTAGACAAACAGTTACATGATTCAGAATTTTTTTCTACAACTTAGTATAGTAATTAATTCCATGGTTAGGTTATATCCTTAACCTGACATCCTGTTAAAAAAAAAAAAAAAATGTGTGTGGAATAAAGATACAAATATAAAAAAAGAATGGTAAGAATTTAGGAATTAGAGGTATGTTTAAATAAAACATAAAACCCAGAAGGTATCAAGGAAAAGACTGGCATAATTAGCAATAAAAAAGTGAAAACTCTATTTCTGAAAAAGAATTATAAATTAAGGCATAGAGAAAATATTTGTGACACACATATTTATAATTTAGTATATATAAAAGATCGTATCCACAATATTATGTAAAGAGCTCTTATGAGTCTAAGAGAGGAAACTATTCAAAAGACAAATGGGTAAGTGGTATGAACTGGCAATTCATAAAAGAAATGTCCTAAAAGATACAGAGATGCCCTGCCTCATTAGTAATGCGAAAAAGGAAATAACTAACCTCTTTGTTACTAATAGAACAAGCACACAAGGATCACAGATGTTTAGAAATATGAACAACATAATTAACAAACTAGACCACTGATTACATAAAGAGTATACAGTAGAACATGCATTCTTTAGAAGAGCACATGGAATATTTTACCAACACTGACTATATATTAGATCATAAAATAAGGCACTACCAATTTCAAAGGACTGAAATCCTTTCAAAGGACTGAAGCCATTTAGAAAATGTTTCTGATTACAATGGAATTAAGCTGAAAGCCAATTTGTAAAAGGACAACTAGAGACATCCCCTGTGATTAAAAAGTATAGTAACACTATGTTCCTAATTTGGGAATGAAATAAAAATGAAAATTAGCAAATATTTTTAAGTGAAAGATAAAAATAAAAGACATACCAAAGATATACATATACTTAAAGAAAAACTGATATGAATTTAAATATCTATCTAAAAAGGAAAAGTTGGAAACAAGGCATTATGCCCAAATAAAGTAGAAGGAAGAAAATAATAAGGAACAGACATAAATAAAAAGGAAAAACAAAAATAAAATAGAAAAAAAAAATCAGTAAACTGAAGGTTGGATCTCAGGAGAAACTATGAAAATTGATGGTCTTCTAGTTAACAGTCATCAAGGCAGAAAGCATAAATTTGAAGGGGTACATACATACCCATGTTTTCAGACACACAGGTATATATTATACATTGTCATGTATTTATAGGAATACTTACATACATACATTCAACACGTTCATGGACTGGAAGATTCAGTACTATAAAAATGTTAATTCTGCCCAAATGATCTATAGTTTTAATGTAATTCCATTCAAAATCCCCATATATTTTCTGGTGGAAACTGACAATTGATTTCTAAAATGTATGTGGAAGTATAAAGGGTAAAGAAGAGCCAAGGCAATCTTGAAGATCAATAAAAAGAGCTAAACAAACAAAATAAGGACATCCACTCTGATATAAAAACTTATCACAAAGATAGGGTAACTAAGACAATGCAATGTTGGGGTAAAACAGACAACCAGACCAATGGAGCTAGTCTAGAGACAGAATCACAGATAAATCCCCTGACCGAAATCAGTGCAGTGGGGAAAAGAGGACCTTTTCAATAAATGCTACTGGTCTACTGGATACACGTGTAAGGGGGAATAAAATCAATCTTGACCCTGACCTCAAGCCACATATAAAAACCAGTTCTTCAAAGTGGGAGAAAACTTTTGCAATACAAATATTTGACAAAGGACTTGTGTCCAAAATATATTAAGAAACTCTTACAAATCACTGCTGTGCTTAGAGAATGTATTCTGAACAAAGCGTTATTATATTTTTCTTTTATTTTCATCTGTCCTTCATATGCCCAGGATAAAACTCTGCAGTTTTCTTTGATTATTCTCTTTCTGTATCTCCACATATTTAGTTGCTCAATAAGGTTAAATCTAACTTCTCAGTATCTCTTTCCTGTGCTCTCTTCTTTCTAGACATATTATCTTCAATTTTTATTTCCACACTCAATTCTCTTACAATTATTTTCTTCGTGTAAGACAGAGGTATCCAACCTATAGCCCATAGGCCACATGCTGAGTTTTGAGGACTTTTTTGCTTATCTGTGGTGAATCAGCTTTCCTTAGTGCTTGTGTATTTAATGTATGGCCCAAGACAACTCCTTTTCCAATGTTCAGCAGAGGAAAAAAAAAGAAGGTTGGGTACTCCAAGTAAGAGGATTTATAAATGAAACTGTTGGTAAAAAACAAAAAAAAATTCTCGTTCTTACGTGAGAGGTCTCTGAGTTGCAATGATATAATCTGGTCTTCCATTTTTATAAACTAAACGCGCATTAGATTGGAGCCACGTCCATCGATTGGTTTTCGCCAGAAGCCTGAAAACTATCATGCCACTTTCTCCAGTCTTAATCACTGAAACAAAGTAAGAAAATTATCAACTCCCAGAATAATATATTAAAGAAAATCCCTTAAACAAAGCCCTTGTGAAATGTTTCTGGATGCACTTCATTTATCACCAAAGATGACTGAGTAACCCAGTACATCAAAAGGCATGAAAATAGCTCTTCAGAGTTGTTTTTTCCTATTTCAGACTAAATGTATTATTGAAAGTATTAAAGGGAAGATGACAGACCATTCAGATGATTCTAATAAAACAAAGTTAAGGGTATAAACTGGGGTAAAGAAGAAAAAAAATAAAAACTGTTGTTTTAAACAGTTTCCCAATGGCCTATTACTTTACTATTTTAGAGTTTAAATCAAACACAGATTTATGAATTTTAAATGACGCCACTGAAAAATTCTTGAGCGAACCTTTATGGGCCAAAATACTCATTTCTGTAGTCAACTGCTATATTCCTCACATTAACTGCAGCTATAAGGCAGTTAATGAATAAAGAATATAAGTCTGGTTATACATATACAAAAATAATGCTATAACACAGTGACATTTATCCAAATAGTTCACTTAAATGCATTATCTTATGTAATAATTTGACACTGCTTTTCCTGATACGTTCATAAGAACTACGACTTACTCCGGATATGGGACTCGGCGCAATAAAGCATATCAGCAGCATGAACAAACTGATAGCCCGATCCTTTTGTGCACAGTTCTTCTTCAGTATATCCCAAAACAATTTTCCCTCTTTTAAAAAAAAGTAAAATAAGGATAAAGTAAGATTTAAAATAAAGTAAGCGAGATCAATTCATTGGCTATATGTTATTTTCTGCAATACATTTTCAACTTGAAATTCAGAATTTTACATCATTAGGTAGAAAAAATTAAACACATCTGTGTAAATTGCTCTTTTGCGTATGGCTGGAAATTTCAGTTTTAGCCTATTTTTTTCCTAAAGAAAACCATGACAGTTACTATGGCTAAAAATAAATCTAACCAAAGAAAATTACAAGTAAAACAAAATGTTTGATAAAAATTTAGGATGTTTATATTACATTTTTGGGGAATAAGATTTTTCAAATTAGCTCTCTTCATTCCCACATTAGAAAGGAGAAAAACATCGATATATTTTGATGAGATTAAATGCTTACTACCAGATTCCACTTCATAATTTTCTGAAGGTTACTAAACTCCTAGGGTTAGAAATCAAATCACATTTGCATAATTTAAAAATGTAAAACAAACTAATAACAAATGTCATCAGAAAGATGAACTTGGGTAGTGCCTGTGGCTCCAAGGAGTAGGGTGCTGGCCCCATATGCCAGAAGTGGTGGGTTCAAATCCAGCCCTTCCCCCCCAAAATAAATAAATAAATAAATAAGGATGAACTTTACTTATAAGCACATTTTTTTTTCTGGCAAATAATATAAAAAAATATAAAATAATAAGATGATTTTTGAGCCTGATGAAATTATTCTACTTTAGAAAGCTGTACTGAAAGCATATGAAATAATAATAGCTAATAATAAACAATTATTACAATCTACACAATTATTACAAATCTACACAATTTTACATGCTGAGAGTGAAGTGAAGAAATAAAAGTGAAGAAGTCTCACTTAGCATCACAACCAGTAGGTGTAAAGTCTAGTTTGTGTTTGGTTCTAAAGATGAAATTTTTGGTTCGGATTTCCAGTATGGATGGTGGCTGAAGTGGAGTAGCTATTGCAAACAAAGCCAACTGAGGTGGAAGTATTGATCCATCCTTCCCTTTCTTTCTCTGTCCATGAAGATACTTTAACCTCCCTTGGAAATTCATTGCCTTAAAAAACCAAAAAAAGTTCATTAAAATTAACAGTATAAAATAGTTGCTTTTTAAAACATTTCACAATGGCTATTTCCAGGGTTCTTGATAACTGCAAAGGATAAGAAACACTAGATCTTTTCACTCCTTTCTTCACAGAGGGTCCACTAGAACTATCCCAAAAGGTAGTAAGAAGAATATTCAAGGCACTGATAAGAGAACCACTGCTTGCTTCTAATGGTCATAACAGAAATACCTCTATCATTTTCTGAGGCTGCAATTACCCCATCACTTTTACCTCACATAGCTCCTTGCACACCAGGACTCAATATACACTGAGTGATGAATGAATGATGAAGTCCTAAAGTAAACATTAATTTTCAAACATACTACAATAGCTACAACTCATGGTAGTAGTCTTTCCTATAAGAACAAAATATAATTTTATTAAAATACTAAAATGAAACATTATGAAATCATATTAAGAATGCAGATCTGGGTGGCGCCTGTGGCTCAGTGAGTAGGGCACCAGCCCCATATACTGACGGTGGTGGGTTCAAACCCTGCCCCGGCCAAACTGCAACAAAAAAATAGCAGGGTGTTGTGGCGGGTGCCTGTAGTCCCAGCTACTCAGAAGGCTGAGGCAAGAGAATCACCTAAGCCCAGGAGCTGGAGGTTGCTCCACAGCACTCTACCGAGGGCGATAAAGTGAGACTCTGTCTCTTAAAAAAAAAAAAAAGAATGCAGATGTCCATTCAAGTCAAGACATAGGAAAATTTTAGAAGTTAGAAGAAACAAAGACAATTTAAACATGAATATGATCAATTTAGGTGGTTAAAACAATTATCAACTAGAGCAAGTTAACGACTCTGACATCAATCTGATGGTCCGACAAGGAAGAAACACTCTATTGTATACAGATAGTTCACCTCAGAAATAAAATCCCATGTCACTCAGCCAAGGGGATATGTTTGGAGAAATGTGCTGTTAGGCGATACTGTCATTGTGGGAACTTCATAGACTGTACTTACACCAACCAAGGAGGTCTAGCCTATGCTACATCTAAGCTATATGGGACAGCCTATTGATCCTAGGCTACAATCCTACATAGAATGTTACTGTAATGTTACTGTACTTATTGCTGCAATTGTAATACAATGGTAAGTATTTCTGTATCTAAACATAGTATGGTATAAATGCAGCGTGCAAGATTACAAAAAGGGTATACCTATTATAGGCCACTTATTACTAATGAAGCCTGCAGGACTGGAAGTTGCTCTGGGTGAATCAGTGAGTAACTGGTGAGTAAATCGGAAGGCCTAGGACATTGCTGGATGCTACTACAGACTTCAAAAACACTGTACACTTAGGCTACACTGAATCTATATAAATACTTCTTTCTTCAGTAATAAACTTTGGCTTGCTCTAACTTTTTTGCCATATAAACTTTTACTTTTTTAAACTGAAAACTCTTGTATAGTAACACTTAGCTTAGAAGACTTTGTATGAGCTGTACAAAAATATTTTTCTTTAAATCTTTATTCTACAAGCTTTTAATTGTTTTTCCTTTTCTACTTTTTTATTAAAAACTAAGACACAAAAACACACATTAGCCCAGCCCTGCACAGGATCATTAATAATACTGTCTTCTATCGCTACATCCCGTCTCCCTAGAAGGTCAGTCCTCAGGGCAGTAACAGGTACAGAGCTGTCATCTATGATAACAATGCCTTCTTTTGGAGTACCTTCTGAGAGAATTGTCTGAGGTTTTACAGTTAACTTTTCTTTTTTTTAAATAGGTGGAAGGAGTACACTCTAAAGTAATAAAATTCTCATACCTCAAAAGTCCTAAAAAAAAAAGTAGTCAAAACGTAAGGTTTCATGTTATTTCACTCAATATTTGCTAGTATATCCTAAAGCATAAAGTTTTCTCAGTTATAAAAGATGTTCAAAATCTGAATGATTTTAAAAAGTGACTTTGCCTTTACCAAATTATTTCGTAGATTTAAAAAACCAAATTTAAATATAAGCAAAGAAAATTGGCTTCATTTAACTCTTCCTTTTTTCCTATAATGTAGTAGTGTTAAACTAAACTAAATTTGGCTGACGATGCCTCTGAACTTTGGATCTTAGCAAGGAACTGAAATTTCACTTAGTATGTAAACTAACTTGAAAGCCTAGCTTAACAGTGTAATTTTGTAACAAACAGACTAGTTTCACCCAATCACAGCTGGCCACCTGATCAGGCCATGTTCAAATAAGGCACAACCCATGCTGTAATCAATCAAACTATTTCTGCACCTCACTTCTATTTTCTGTCCATAAAACTGCCGCCTGTATTGAAGCGAGCTCTCTGAACCTCTTCTGGTTCTGAGGGCTACCTGACTTGGGAATCGTTCTTTGCACAATTAAGTTCTGCTAAGTTAAATTTGCCTCAAGTTTTTCTTTTAACAGTGGTAAAAGTCTATGCCGTAGGATAACTGCACCTTACCAGAAAACCAGATGAGTTGTCTAGCAGACACCTCAGTCGGCATATGAAGCACCTCTCCATGGAAGAAGAGTTTTCTGGAGGAAGAAGGTCTGGGTTGTAACAGATTCCTGGCTGTGGGAGACCATGTGCTTCTGTAGAAATAGAAACAATATACATTTTACTTTCTCTTTTGCTATAAAATGGTATATAAGAACAGGTAAAATTTGTGTCAATGTATAAACTGCAGTCTGTATTCCCAATACAAAAGAAATCATTTTTAGAAGATGAGCTAAAGGATAGAAACTAAAAACTTACTACCAAATATCACTTTTATCACATAGAACTTTAGTTTTTGTTAATATTTTTATTGGGCCATAATTGTCAACCATTTCTATATTTGCTAATGCACTTTTCTTAACACTTTACTGAAGACACTTTTGTATTTGAAAAAAGCTTTTTTTAAAATTTGGATATGTGTGTCCTTTCTTTAGCACATTTAAAACTATATACATGCACTCTAGTACCAACTGTGTACATTCTTTCCATCTTTCATGATGACAATAGAGTTTTTTTTAATATAAAATATAATACTAAATGTAGCAATATTCTGTTGCTTCAAACTCTTTAGTGCTCGCATCTGCCAAAATATTCCTTAGCATAAAAGGCTCTTTGTGACCTTATGGCTATAGACTCCTATCTTTCCACTTCTTCCCTTCCTTCACTAGGAAGTTCTATGCCCCTACAGGTTCCTAGCCTCTTTTCAGAGAATGGTACCCCCAAAACACCAACAATATCTTTTGTATCATCAATTCTTACCATCAATTCTTTGTCCAGAGTCTGCAGACTGTGAAGGGTTTAAAGCCCAGTGGAGCTGACGCTGAAATTCAGCTCGGTCTTCGGTATGAATAAGTTCATACATGCTCTGATGTATGACATCAGACTAAAGAAAAACATACAAGGAAATAAAACAAAAACACTGATAAAAAAGAATATGGCTTACTAAAGTAACTTAAAAACCTATCTAGATTAGGGGGTGCTTGTTAGTGGTAATGAATGTAAATCAAATGACTGCCAAAGCTCCCCAGACATCTGAGACAAAAAGTGAGAAAGAGAGATTAGCACCATAACTGATAAGCCGTAAGTGAATCTGTCATCATTTCCCAACATGCATACTCTTGGTCACCATAAGAAGTCACCTCCCCATTCCTTAAATGCAACATATTAAGATTTCCTTATACTCCTTATCCTTTCATCTTTTAAATCCCACTTCTTCCATGAATCCTTCCCAAAACAAGTCAAGCTTCTTTGACTTGTCTAAGCTGACCAGTATTCACTATATATTTTCTTCACTGTTCTCTGAAAGTTTTCTTTGAATTAAATTTTCACTCTATGTAGACTGCATAGTGTAAGCGACTATGCTTTTACCATGTCAGAATTCCTCCTTGTTTCTTGCTTTGTAGCATTACTATAAGTGCTGAGCCCTTAGGGTTTAAACTAGAGTTTTTCTAACTTTCTTTTTACTACGATTCATGGTTAAAAAAAAAAAAAATTTTCCAATCATCACATGCATTGCATAGACATGTAACACAGAAAAAAACTTTCACAAAACACTTCACATATGGTGATGCTGTGTATTCTATGTTCTTGTTTTATTCCATCCTAAGTAACTAAGAAAGAGTTTGGTGGTGATCTATGGTATCAACTGCATGCCCATTAGCAGGTCACAACTTGGAGTTTTTAAAACAATACTTTCATTCACCACTCATGTCGGATATGAATGTTTTCTTAAAGAATATCGATGTGATGAAAACATTTCAAATTGTATATAAAACCAACACATTGTACCCCATGATTGCATTAATGTATACAGCTATGATTGAATTAAAAAATGATCTATAATATGTTATAAAGAAATTCTCTCAGCAGAGCAACATGAAATCATTTTTACTACCTTGACATTTAAAAACTAAACCCCCAAATTACCAAAATAAGCAACTTTATAAGCCCAAAGTGGAAGAATTCTAATTATCAAGTTACAATAGCAATTCATTTATTTTGGATGGCATAATACAAATTAAATTTCAATCTACATTTCAGTATACATTTGGTGTTAAGTTCATCTTCTCATTTAATACATTTGGTAGAAAATCCATCTTTTGACAATTGTATTTGACAACATATGATTTTCTTTACACAATAAAACCATTCATCTACTTTAAGAAGACAAATTTGTTCTAAAATATTATCAATATTATTATTAGTATCAATATTATTAAAGATCAGTATTATTTAAAAAAATCAATGTGTACATATGAGAAAAAAGTAAACTGGAAAATGGCTAATTTCCTTAATTTTCTTAACTGATATAAATCACAATATCAAATCATGATTAAGATGGTTAAACAGATTTTCTTTAAAATACAGGAAAGCTTTAATTTAGGCTTTAATTTAGTGCCAGATTCCATTACTTTAGTCATCTACACTTAAATCTCCCTAGGAAATTAATCTTCTATGATTAAATCATCTCTATGCCACCCCATTACATAATAGCCAGAATTCTCATGTGAAACACAAGCTGAAGCATACACATTTCTTTTTAACAAAAACTTATAGTGGTTTCCATTGGGTATATAATACAGTTGAAACCAGTCCAAGTAACAGTGTTACAGAGACAGTGTTACTCAGCCCAGCAGCCATGGGAGCATGTTAGAAATGCAAATCTACGGGCCTACTGTTTCAAAATACCTGGGAATAGGGCCCTGAGATTTTACCAAGTTTTATCGAGTCCTTTGGGTGATTCCTATAACTCTTATGCATTCTTACAATTTGAGAACCAGACATACAAGACAGTCAGCATTCAAGTGTACTTACAATCTGTTCTCAAATCATATCAGCTGATTTTGTGCCTTGACTCTGCCAAATACTTTGTAACTTCATTTATTCATCATTTCAATAACATTGAACCAGTCAGACTTCCTTCCTATACCTCCTGGTCTACTGCTGGCCGGACTTTTATGTTACCTTGTTCACCCATCCGAATCCTACACATTCTTAGATCAACTTAAATATCACTTTTTTCATAGCACCTCATTGATTTCATAGTTGTCATATGACCTCTGCTATCTGTATATTATGTGATGGCAAATATTTTCTTTTCTATTTCTTTTTTTTTTTTTCTTTTTTTGAGACAGTCTCACTCTGTTGCCTTGGCTACAGTGCAGTGGAATCATCATAGCTCACTATAACCTCAAACTCCTGGGCTCAAGTGGTCCTCTTAACTCAGCCTCCTCAGCAGATGGGACTACAGCCACACACCATCATGCCCTGCTACTTTTGTCTATTTTTAGCAAAGACAGTCTCACTCTTACCCAGGTTGGTCTCAAACTACTGAGAGCAACACAGCCTCCTTCCTGGGCCTCCCAGAGTGCTGGGATTATAGGTGTGAGCCATGCCCATATTGTTTTGTCTTTTCCTCTAAACCCTTCTGCCTGAAACTTTCATAAATATGAAACTGTTGATAAGTGAAAACAAGAAACACAATAGCCATGAATCATATAAACATTTAAGGAAATTATGGTGTAGTAAATTATTAAAAACAGAAAAAATATATTGGCTGCAAATATATAATTTTTTATTTTACAGCATATATACTTTAATTAATACTTTATACATATAAGTGGTCTACTTAATGTCCCTAACATTTAAAATATAAAAACAGTAGAAAGTTCACTTTCTAAAAGCGAAAAGTGATTATTTTAAATGATTTAAAAACAATCCACTTACCTGCTGAAATCCTAGGTAATCTTGTATGGTAGAAGAAGCATAAAAGACCAAACCATCTGTAGTGACAACCAATACAAAGCCATTCAGAGCCTACAAGGAAAAAGAGTTATAAAGTTAGTAATGTGACTTAATATTGTTCCTCATAAAAACTGACGGTCAGATAAAGGCTATTACTTTTATCTCTGAAATGCCTTCTATTCCATAATTTCAACTATGGAATGCTTCACAAACACAAATGTACAACACACCCCTGAAGAGGAATATATTCACATTTTTTGATTTGTCTAAGAAAAAACTTAGTTAAATTTAATGCTCAATCAGAATAACCAGTAGAATACTGATTTCCTCTTCTTTAAGCTTAAAATTTTTGTTTTAAATATACCATACCTTCTTTAAACATACACTATATAAGTATCATTCACTATCATCTAAAGAGGAGAAAATTTTTCTGTGCAAAAACATTTTAAGCATTAATGTAGTTTGAGATTTGGATTCTTTCAAAGTATTATAAAACATTTTAAGACTTTTATAGTATTATATGATATGTAATTAAAATATAATAAAAATGTAAAACAAATTTAATTCATAAAAATTTGACGTAATTACTAATATATTTAAGTTCAAATCTGTGATTTTATATATGTTATTTCTATCTTCACAGCACAACTGTACTGTGAACTTTTCCTCTCCCTCTTGCTTGGTTTTGGCCTGTTATTTTTTTATTATCCCATAATCTTTCCTTTACTTAGTTTGAAAGTTATATACTCTTTTTCTATTCTTGTATTGGTTAGTGAAGTCCAGTTTTAGTATCTTTCTTTTCCTCTTAGATAACACAGGTATCTTAGATCACTTTAAGTTTATTGTTATCATGTATTTTAATTCTCTAAAGTCTCACTATTTTCCACTTGTGTATAATCTGATACTTGATCTAGTCTTAGCAATGTGATCATGGCCAACCTCTTTTGACATCTTCTTTTTCATATAAGGAAGACACCGTATTGCTTAGTGTAAGAACCACACCGTGTGGGGTCAGATAGATTTGGGCTAGACTCCTATCTCTGTCTCTTACTAGACTTTAAGTTTTTTACCCCTTCATGCTTCAGTGCTATCATTTCAAAAACTGGCATCTTATTGGGGGAATATGCTGACTAGATTTCATCTGACTCAGCACCTGTAACAGAGCTGGCACTCAATTTAAGGTGCTACAATACTCTACAGCAAATACTACATACTATGAAGTTATAGAAATAGAAAAATAAATATTTACCTGACAATGCTTGGAGAACTATAAAGAGCTACATAAGTAACAGGAATTACTTTATTCAACAATGAACTATCACATACCAAAGAGGGCACACGCTAATTACGGGTGGGGGGGGGTTCAGTCTGCCCCTGCTGCTCATGATGCCCACAGCCCAGCAGATGTTCATTATCAGATGAGGAAAATGGAACACAGTGACTCTTCTCACTCCAATTACTTTCACCCTCAAGATTCCTAACCCATATTATACTTCTGAGAACTTAATCGTAATGATAACCAGATTTTTTAGCAGTCCTTTTGCTAAATGATTATATGTATTCACGTAGTTTAATTCTTCTAACAACTCAGTAAGGAAAGTTTTATTTCTTCTTTCTAATTGAAGAAACTGAGGTGAAGAAATGACTGTACCTTTAAAAGTAACTTGCCCAAAGTCACACAGCCAGAGAAAATTAAGCCAGGAGATAAACTCAGTCTGGCTTCAAAGCCTACTTACTTAAATACCATGATATGCCACCTCTATGTATTACCTGTCACAAAATGGTGCATGGGTCTAACTCTTCTATTGCAACTGAGCTCTCAGGTCCTTGATTACAGAGATTATATATTGGCAATTTTGGCAGTTTTCCCAAGATGAAGAATGGTGATTCTACTCACTGAGAACTTGGATTTTTTTTTCTTTCTTATTTCATTATTAAATCATAGCTGTGTACATTAATGCAATTGTGGGGTACAATGTGCTGGTTTTATATACAATTTGAAATATTTTCATCTAACTGGTTAACATAGCCTTCATGGTATTTTCTTAGCTACTGTGTTAAGACATTTATATTCTACATTTAGTGAATTTCACCTGTACCCTTGTAAGATGCACCACAGGTGTGGTCCCACCAATTACCCTCCTTCCACATGGATGGAGCTGGAACATATTCTTCTTAGCATAGTATCTCAAGAATGGAAGAAAAAGTATCCAATGTACTTAGTCTTACTATGAAACCAAGTTACAGCTTTCTATAACCCAATTATATCCCAAGAATATGGGGACAGGGGATGGGAGGGGAGGCGGAGGATGGATGGAAACTTGAATATTTAATGTTAACATATTCAGAACTAAATATTATTAAATTCTGTTGGCAGTTAACACCATCCATCCATTGCTGTATTGTTTCATCTTGAAAATATGTTCTTTCTGGAGAAGACTATTGTATGGGCCTACTATTTTGTAGAGCATCATTGTACCTTTTCAAAGAGTGAAATGAATTCAGTACACTCCAATAAACTCATTGGTGCACCACTAGAGACAGAAGGACGATTTAAGGTAGAATATGAAATCCCTTTTGTTAACTGTCAGAAATAAAATTAAAATCTAAAAAGAATAAATTCATAGCAATTTTTCATGTATCTCAAATGATCATAAATACCAGAGAGAATAAGATTATTACTCGTATTAGTAAATGGACAGAGGAAATCAATATGCTAATTACATATTAATAAAAAGATTACCCTTATATTAGTCTCAGACTAAATGGGGATAGTCAGGAACATGTGAAAACAAATGGTCTCTGACCTCCTCATTGAAGGACTGAAGGACACACCCAAAACCTATCTGAAAATCACGCTGAAGCTGGAAGACCACCACAGGCAAAGTATTATATACCACCAGACAGAATTTGTTTTAAATGTATGAAATAAACATGTTAAGTAAATAATAGATAATAAAAAGACACAAAAGATACTTGTATATTCCTCATTAAATGATAAATTTAAGCTAAATATCAAGTTTTTGTTAATAAAATACCTTGTAGCATTTTCCTCTATATGCCTTTATTAAACTAAGGAAAAGTTTCTCTTCAAAAGTTTCAGCCATATGGTATACAGCTGTAGTCTCCAACCTCTAGGCTGTGAAGTGGGTAGGGGAATCTTTATCACTGTAGCCTGAGAACCTGAGCTCTGCTCCCATCAACCCACCCCTGACCCCAGTTTATGGACCAAACTGTCTTTCATGAAACTGTTGAACCTTTGGTAATATCCATACTCTGGATGATAATTGCAAGTTGAAAATATAAAGCCATTTTGACAATTTGCATATATCAAAATGTGCCACTGTCACATCTATAATGTTTTCAGTCATTTTCTTCATAAAGAGATAAAGCATAGCACAATCCTAAGGAAAATCACACAGTATGTGATGCTTCCTATTGAAGAGGAGTGTACAAATATTATCCATATAATTACAATAGGTGAATTTATTTTAAATACCTAAGAGTCCAGTTTCCAGACAATTTATATATAATATATACACACACATAATACGTACATATATGTATATATATATATACTATACCTTTGTATTAGTATTATTCTGTGTCCTTGACATAAGATATGTACACAGTTTGTCTAAATATTTTAAGAAAAAAATATAAATTACTGGTCTATAATTTAAACCAATTTGCCAAGCATTATGTCAAGCAGGGCATATTTATCTATTTGTACTTGAAATACAGGATTTCATTATTATCTTAACACATAACCCAAGAGAAGTGTTTGGTCACTTTATACTGCAATTATTAGAATGTTTTTCTATGACCTGAATAAGGAATCTTTATGATTTTGGCTAATACATAACATAAGGATCTCCAGCTGGCAGGGAGGGGAGTGGACTCGTGCTTGAACATATACAATTTGTTTCACATAGTGGAGGCACAGTTAAGTTTTGCTGTTAGGAATTTAAACATAATTACAGAATTATAATAAAAATATTATAAATTATTAGGCTATACTCCGGCATTTGCTGAATGAATTATGAAGCTTTCAAAGTTTATGGCTACTTTTTGTCACACTAAGAAACCATGAACCACACTACACTCTTCCAGTCAGTTCCGTGGATGGAACTGAATGTGCTCACATAATAACCACAACACTCACTGCAGCACACATCTTTACTCTCTTTTTTTTACTGAAATAAATATCTAAGAATTTTAAATGAGAATCAAGCATAGCATCAATTCTTAAAAAAACAAAACTGGAACTAGTAAAAAATAAACACTTAAAATGCTTTCACAGACAAAACTATTAGAAACTCTGTTAAGTTATAAAGCATAAAACTAAGGATTACAATTGTTGAGAAAATCTGTAGGGTGTTTAATAAGTCACAAATAGCTGCGAAAAAATCTAAGTTATAACATTGAAAAAAGTAATAAAATTCAGATTATAAACAATTCTGAACTGTTCAGTAAATGCAATTAACAATTTTAATAAAGATACATTTCTTTTCTTTTCTTTTTTTTTAAGACAGAGTCTCACTATGTTGCCCTTGGTAGAGTGCTGTGACGTCACAGCTCACAGCAACCTCAAATTCCTGGGCTTAAGCGATTCTCTTGCCTCAGCCTCCCGAGTAGCTGGGACTATAGGCACCCACCACAAAGCCTGGCTATTTTGTTGTTGTTGTTGTAGCTGTCATTATTGTTTGGCAAGCCTGGGCTGGGTTCGAACTCACCAGCCCCAGTGTATGTGGCTGGTGGTTCTACTGATGCTTCAGCTGCTGAGCTACAGGTACTGAGCCTAGAGATACATTTCTGAACAAAGGATATATAAATCCAGTATTTTAAATGTGAACTTGTAACATAATCTAGGAGTTCTTGCTATTTGAAAAAATACAAAAAGAAGGGAGGCAAGGACTAGATCTCTAATTAACCTACTTCATATATAGTCATGCACTGCTTAATGACAGGAATACATTCTGAGAAATGGATCATTAGTGATTTCATTGTGCAAACATCACAGAATGTGCCTCCACAAACAAACCCAAATAATGCAGCCTACCATACAGCTGGCTATGCTATATAGTATAGCACAGCCTACTGCCTTTAGATTATGAACCTATACAGCAAGTTACTGTACTAAATATTATAGGCAATTTTAACATAAGTGTATGTAAGCATATCTGAACATAGAAAGGGTAAAATAAAAACATGATTTACAATCTTATGGAACCACTGTCCTGTAAGTGGTCTGTTATTGACAGTGACTGTAATTCCATTTTTTCACATTAGGCATTATTCCACTACTGCAGTTCAGATGAAAGTGGCATGAAATACTCAAGGAATCATAAATAAACTAAATAATAATAATAGCATAATAAATAACTAAAAGACTAATTAATTTTCCACTTATAACTGTCCTTATAATGAACTCCATTCACTAAAATTTACCTGTAATAACAACTCTCCTTCTTGCAAATTCAGGTCTTCTCTGAAATTTGTTCTGTTATCCTGGCCTCCATTTCTGTCGGCAGGGGAGGATTTTAATGCAACTACAGAAGAAAGAAAAAACACAATGATGTAGGTAGATTTTAAAATAAGCAATATTAAATGACTCTTGCAGAAAACTTCTAAACACTAAACAAAGACAATGTGAAATACAGGCATCCACTGTTTTGGCTAGGTAAATAATCCTTTTGCCAATAGATAGTTTCTTATTATGTCCCAATAACAAAACTGAAGTGATACTGTAAGCTGACAATTTGTTACAAATAATTTTTGATGAGTTTACTATATGAATTTTGCCACATAACTTAGACATTTTGAAGATTTACATGATGCTGTTATAAACACTCGCTTCACTCCTATCTGCCGACTTATGAGACTAAGGTTCCTTATAATATAACCTATAAAAATGACTTTAACATCTATATTTATTTATCTAAATACCAGGGAACTAGTGGTGGTGAGAAAAAAGAATCAACTATCCATCTCATTGAGAGATGTACTTGTATTTCCAATCAGTGCAGAATATTATCTAGCTTTGGGGTAAAAACTATTAATAGTATTATTAGGTTCATATTATATTTATAACTCAACTCATGAAGAATTAACATTTTTATGATGTTAACTCAGTCTATCCAAGAACGTAAATATTTTTCTATTTGTCGAAGTCTATTTTGTTTTTGTCCTACTAAGTCCTCAAAAACAGTATGCACAGTTATTTTTCCATTTATTCTTAGAGATTATCCTGTTAAGTGGCTTCTCCATTATTGCTTCCAATTGCTTGTAGACTGGGACATCTGATGGCACGGCAGGATGCTTACCATTAGAGATAGCAACTTGTAATGCTGCCTCTTCTCTGTTTTTTTCTTAACCTGTCTGTGTTTGAGTGTGCTTATAGTGTAGAAGGCAGCATAGCTGGATAGATATAACAACAGCTACCATGCAGTTGTTTAAGCATTTTGTCAAGTACTTTCAAGTATTATCCCATTTAAAAGCATGTGGATACTGCTATCGCACAGGACTGGGTTCAAGTTTTAGCTCTGCCATTTACTAAAAGTAGGAGCTCTCTGAGTCTGTCTCCTAACATGTCAGGTGGTAATTTACAACAATAATAAAGTAAAATAAAGCCCATCCTACAAGGTTGTCACGAAGAGTAATGAGAACATATGTAAAGTTCCCGAAGCACAGTAGCTCAACAGTAACTCAATAAATGGTAGCTTTAAATACTAGAAATATTTCCCAGGGCTTATGGATAGCCTTGTTATAAAGTATTTCTTTTAAATACTTTCCAATTTTATCTTTCCATTTCTTTGATTTCTTCTTAACCTATTATATTTAAGTAACAGAAACTATTACATATAACAGGCAGTCCTTTTAATTCTTATTTCACTATATTTTTCTGTGCCAAAATAATCTAGCTAAGTGAAAAAAACAGAGATTTGCTAATAACCAGAATTTCGGTTTGAGCAAACCATCACACATAAAACATGTCTGCAATGTTTCATGGTAGCAGGGTATTTTCTGGCAAATCATTAATCCATGTCTCACACCAGAATTTTACCCAAGTTCTTGCCTTTGCAGAAGTTGAAACATCTCTCTTTGAAAGAAGAGGCCAACAACATAGCCTCTGAATACAATCATTTCAAAAGGCCAGAAAACAGATTTCTTTAGGCCAAAAAACAGTTTGACGGAAACTGATTTACCAGTTATTCAAGACCAAAGGAAAGGCTTCCTTTGTAGAGGAAGAACTGTAGAAGAGAGAACGGTTTTTCTCCCTTTCTTCCGGAGGTTACACTGTTGTTAATTGCTTTCTAATAGCTAAGTTTTCTTGAATGCACTAAACCTACACAGTGTCAGACTTAATTGTCTTGTTACTTTTAAAGCACAATTTAAAAGTTCTACCAAATATCAGTAAGACCTGCTTTTAAAAAGAAAACAACCAAAAATTACGAAACAACCAAAATAAGCCTAAAAGTAGATAATAACAGTGTCAAATTTAAAATGTCTACATCATTAGGCATCTCTCAAAATTAACATTTGATTAAAGGAGTTGATATTAGTTCCAACTAAAGGCACTGGCAGGTGAGAAACAGATAAACATTAAGAGATGACTACCTGGACCACTGAGAAGTTGATTAAGAAATAAAAGAAACCATCTTAGGGTGATTTATGATTCTTCTTGGGCTTACGCTAGGTGGTGTTGGAAAATGAGATTAGATATTAGACAGACCTTGCCTTTAAGTAGGGCATATAAGCTATGAAAACAAAGAACTAGAAAAAGAATGTGATACCGTAAGTACTAGAACAGGACACAAAGTACTATGAGAAATTCAAGAAAGAAAAAAATTGAAAGAACAAATTCTAAATGATATTTATAACTCTAAATGTTGGGAAGACAATATTTACCATGTGTAACTACTGTGTAAGTAGGAAAAATGACAAATGCATTTGGAGGAATAATCACTGGAGGGTTCTACCAAAAAATACTTCAATCTCTACGACCCTGGGAAAGTTTCTTACCCTCCCTAAGTCCCAGTTTCCTAATATATTGAAAGAACAACAATGCTAGTCTCAGAACTATTATGAAGATTAAATAATATATAATACATGGAAAGCACTGGGTATACAGTGTGTACAATGATATTCCTGTTGCTCTCATGTAAAGTTAATCATCAGTAAAGAATTTAGGTAAATATTGTGCAAAAATGACTTTCTGGGAAGAGTGGAGTATTTTACCAGTGTCATCTAAAAACACTACTGTACCTTTTTTTTAATTTCAGATTTAAGGTACAATTCAGAGGAGGGTACAGTTGGGTTACACTGTTTGTGTTTGTTAGGTGAAGTCCCAGTTGTAGTTGGGACCCTCTCACAAATGTAAGGGCATTTGTGCCTATTAGGTGAGAGCACACCAATTCCCTTCCCGTCCCCCCCACCCCGAATCTTTTAAGAAAACTCAATTTATGTCATGGCTTCTTGGTCCAGACTATGTTAGTTTTTACCCTTCCTCATCTTTTTCTTGATCTCATGCCTACTAACTCTCCCTTCTTAAAATTGCTAGAAGCTTTATCAATTAATACTACTCATGGTCCTATGTACACTGCTTGCCTTGGTTAGAAAGAAAGCAATGCAAGAGTAAAAGTGACATGGGATACTGTCACAAGAGTTGCTTCTACCATCTGAGTGACATTAATTACTCAGTAATACGTGATACTGAGCACACACTGTATACCCAGTGCTTTCCATGTACTGTATCGTATTTAATCTCCATAATAGTTCTGAGACTAGCATTTAATCTCATAATAGTTGTTTTTTCAGTACATTAGGAAACTGAGACTTAGGGAGGTTCAGGAACTTTCCCAGGGTCATAGAGATTTAAGTGGTAGAGCCTAGATAAAAAGTCAGGTGCCATGACCCAGAGTGTGAACTTTTATTAACCACCTCTAGTTTGACCTTTAGTTTCCTCATCTTTAAATGAGGATCATGATACTGCCTGAGACAAATAACAAATAGAGTGTCTGGGTGATGCCTGGAATCAATCACTGACAGTGCAGGACAGAGACAATGAACTCTATGCTGAGTTTAGACAGTGGAAAGCTTACGATGCAAGTGCCCACTGTGGGTTAACTATTTTATCATCTTTAAATGGGAAGCCTAACATGTATTTAATAGCACTGCCATGGTGATTGCATAACACAAACTTGAAAATACAATTGACCTTAGAATAACATAGGTGTGAACCGCTCAGCTGCACTTATGTGTCCTGGTCACCCTTGAGAGCAGATGAGACCTTTATCATAATCTGCTTTCACTTAACAAACAGGAAATATATTTTCTCGTCCTTGTGATTTTCTTAATAATATTTTCTTTTGCCCAGCAGATGAGAGCTTACCAGTCCCCCTCCCAGGGGGAAGGGCTCAACTACAACTTTGGACTTTGTCTGACAAATGTGAACAAAGTAACCTAATCATTTGTACCCTTATATTAATCTGAAATTTTAAAAAAGTTTTCTTTTCTTAGGTTACTTTATTGTAAGAGTAGAACATGTAATAATACTACAAAGTATGTGTTGAGCAACTTCCTGTTAACAGTAAGGCTTCTTGGTCAACAGTGGGCTATTAGTAGTAAAGTTTGCAGGCAGTCAAACGTTGAGTCTTAAATGCATAGGAGTCACACCCCCTCACTCTTATGCTGTTCGTGGTCAACTATACTTCAAAACTGTAAAATGTCATGCAAATTATGCATAATAAGATGCACAGGACACCTTAAACATTATACTATTGGAATTTAATATACAACAGTTTACAGAAACCAAACGCATTATCTGAAAAGAAGTCCCAGCTGACTCTGCTACTTGTGAAGGATCTGCTGTACTGTAATGGACCTTTTTAAAAATCCTCCCAGCAGTGAGATACATACCACCTTTCAAAGGGTGAGGATCTGACTGTGAACATTCAGTGGAATATTAGCATAGTAAACTGCTGCAATATTTCAATGATTTCCTCATTCAGATATCTATGAAGCAATCATCTAATTCAAATAAGAAGTGAACATAACCAATGATGGAATTTGGAGTGCAAAAACATCATGTTACCAAATAGTTATATTTCAGATGATTATTCCCACATGCATTTAACTATATCTATATTTCCTAATATGGAACTTTTCTTCCTCATCCATCTAACCTCAGATTCCTACTTCCCCCTACAAGTCAAATATTTCTTCTTTAATTAACATGCTTTAAGTTGATCAAGAGAGAAAATTCATGAGGAAGAATTATTGGATTGTGATCAACTCTATTTTGTATTTTGTCAGAATAATTTGCAGTAAAAGTCTTGCCAGGGAAAAGCACATGCCCTTTTAATCCCTGATTGTTGCTGTAAATTCAATTTATTTGATAATATTTATCATTCCTTCTATTACTTTAGCACAAAGTGATGACTTAAGTTCACGCAAATACATAATCTTTTATAAATTAGAAAGCGTTAAATAACACAGTATTTCTTAAACTTAAGAAAAACACTTCCAGTTTGGTTTAGTCTGGTATAAGTATTTATAAATAATTTCTAAATAATATATTAAGTGTACCTAAGGGACTTTTTCCTACATATTTTGGCACAAAAGATACGTGTTTCCATCGAAGACAATGTTTTTCTTTTGTAAATGAATCATTCTCCTTTTGAGAGAATAAAGGGAGAAGACGACATTAAAGAAAAAAATATGTTATATTTTAAATTCCTCAGAAACAAAGATTAGGTCTACACAGTTTGGTACATTCCAATAACACAAACAAATTATTATATTCCATCCCACAAATAAAATAATATTTTATTTTAGACTATTCAGTCCTTTAAAAATACAAATGTTAATTTATGTGTTTATAACAGGTTGAAAAACACTGGTGGTTACAGTAGTCTTTTCAGGAAATCTAAGAAACATCACTTTCACTTGGAAAAGGGTTTAATAGTTCCATTCCAACTCTTAAGTGGAAACTTTCACTTGTGTTACTTAACATTCTTCCTGCTAAAGAACAGGTACCCAATTACATGCAATTCTTCTATAATTTTACATTAAAACTCTGCATTAATGGAACCAACAAGAGCAGTTAATTTACCTTTTCAGTGAGGAAAGAATTGTATTTAGATTTTTCACATATACAAGAGTAGAATTCAAATTGTACTTTGGCAGAATAGAAACAATTAGAGCAGGAGACTTCAGAATCACCTGGAAGGCTTATTTAAAACACCATGCTGGGTCCCACCCTCCAGAATTCCTGATTCAGTATGTGTAGGATGGGGCCCCACAGTTTACTAACAAGTTCCTAGGTGATACTGACAACCAGGTGCCCAATGACTTTGAACAGTCAGATTTAGGAACTAACTTAACACATGTTCTGGATTTAATTCCCTTATATTTCCTATAATTATTTCTTTGCTTAAAGAGCATACTTACTAATTAATATGAATATCTTCAGGAAAAACAACTCTAATAGAGAGTTTGCAAATGTAAAAACTAAAGCATATATTTAAGACTAAGACATAGGGCAACAACACAAAGCTCTATACGTGCCCCACATATACCAAGGAGCACCCTGTGTCTATAGTTTATATCCTCGCCAAAACAAGCTGTCATTTTCCTTGAACAAAGTTTCTAGTTTTAAGTATGTGGCACTTTTGATAAAAGAACATGTGGAAGAAAATTACTACACATTATACCAAAAGGCTGAAAAAGAGTTTATTAGCAAATTTCCACTTCTAAATCAAAATGCAAAATTAATTCAACAAAAGGATATCATTACCAGTTGATATTAAATTCCTAAAGTCCCTTGGGCATATTCAACAAAAACAACAACGAAGTCTCCATTAAAACAAGTAACATATCAATATTCTGTAAGAAATAATTTATATAACAAGAACAATTTTAATTATAAGATTTACTTCATAGATGTCTTATTTTCAGGATTAATCCACTACGAACTCAACATATTTAGGGAGGCAAGCATTATTATTGTCTGTGGAGCTGTAAGGTTAAAGGTCTTCTGAAAAGCCACAAGATTAGTTAACTAAACGAGCATCTACAACTCCTGCCTTCCACTGCTTTCATCACAAGACCCAGCCTCCCTCACCATGCTGAAATAAAGAAAGAGATGGAATGCTGTCTCCATAATACAGAAACTAGACATGATCAAAAATAAAGTTGACAACAGAATATTCTGTAAAACTGACAATAAAATGTCTCCCCACATCATATGGGAAAATTTCAGGCTAGAAAATACCAGAAGAATTGAGTATGGACAATTTATTAAGGTTCATTAAGTCGACCGATCTAATCTGACTGCCTGTCTCCCTCCTAACCTCCCACCGCTAACAAAAGAATGGCTTTATAGCTTCTATGGACCAGAAATTATCTTCTCTAGTATTTTTATTTTCCCATATAAACTTTCATTTCATTTCAGTTTACATGTACAATTTTCTCCTTGTCCTCCTAAGAATTTAACCACCAAATGAAACATCTTAAACGAACTCATTATCACCGTAGCATCGTTTCATACTGCACAGATTTGTTTTCCTGCATCTCTGCCTATCCTTAAAACATCTAATCTTTGGTATTTTCCCTCTCATTCTACATGCTCTCCAGATATTTATTCACTTTCATGGCTTAAAATTATTATGGCCAGATAGCTGCTTGATACTACAATAGCATCAAAATTTTAAAAGAATTAGAAATCTCCAGCTACAAACAAATGAATGAGCTTGAACTGTTGATTAAAATTCACTGATTAAAAAGTCAAAAGCAGGATTTAAAAATAAAAATTATTACTAAATAAAAATGAAAAACTCGTGGTAATATTTCTTTACAGACTCTAATTATTTAATATTATCTGTGACTATATTCTCTAAAACCTTATAACATGAAAGTGCACATTTCCATCAACCAATTCACAAAGCCTCACAAAAATATCTATAGATATTTCAATATCTGCATTTGAAAGTTAAAAAAAAATTGCTGACAGTGGCTGGCTTTAATATTATCACAATGGTAGTCTTCCTGAGAAGAGAAAAAAAAAAGCTAAAGGCACAAATTTATAACTAATTAGACATGGTCAAAGAATCAAGGATTCTAGAGACATACAACAAGAGACATCCATTTAATCAGTAAACTAAAAAGAGAAAGGAAAGAAAGAAAATACAGAATAAATGCTCCAATAAATTTAGGTTTTGTTTGCATCTTGTATAGATTATTGTCACTTCATTTTAAAAAATATTTGTCAAGGCAAACAAAAACACTCTGAGGTGAAAGTGTCCCATAGAAAATTACATTTATTCATGTAATCTAATGAATCTCTTTTTGCGGCAGTAGAAGAGATGGGGCTGGAGTGCAGTGGTCCGATAACAACTCACTGCAGCCTCAAACTCCTGGCTTGAAGCAATTCTCCTGTCTTGGCCCCCCAAAGCACTGGGATTCAGCAGTGTGCCATCACACCCGGCTGCTACGATCTACTGATCTTACACTGCAAACTGGGTATCTGCAGAAAAGAGTGTTCCTGATCCAAAGAGGTTATATTATTAAATGTGAGAGCCAGGACTTGAATACTCGGTATTCAATACTCACGCTCTGCTATTCATTTTATTCATTCATGCTTCAATCTGTAAGGATTTTATTATACGAAGTCCATAAATTAAAAATTTAAAAACCACTATATCTATATAGTTTAAGCTATGAAAATTATCATGAATGTTTAATAGAGTTTCATGTTTTAGAATGTGAATCTGGAGAAAAAATATGCACAGTTAATCACATTCTTAGATAGATAAGCCCATGGGTAAATGAAACCAGTGAGTACTAAATTTATTTGATGATTTCAAATGTGCTAAACTGGCAAACAAACTTACTGGACGTTCCTAGAATTAAGAATTCATTCACATTTTCTGTGGAACTATAATTTTTGTCAATTAGTTGACATACAGGAATTTAAAAATTGTAGCAAAGCAGATAAAATTACAGAATTCTCATGAATGAAAAAACAGTTATACAAATCCATTAGACTTTATAAAATACCAGCCCTTTAAGGTGAGTTATGACTTAATTCATTTTTGCTGCTGCTTCAAGTTTGTTCTTGGTGTATATACATGTAAACTCATGCACATTTGTTTTTCAAGATTAATGTTCTAGTCTAAAGAGTCCAAAACAGGACCGAAATTCAGAAAAATGCATAAACTAAAGACGAATACAATTGCTCTTTTGAAAGCCTAATGAACTGGGAATGAACTGTTAAATCATCTGCAAAAGACCAAGAAAAGAGCACTTATAACGTTTAACTCAAGATTCAGTCAATAAAGACCCAGGGTAAACAAGGAGACCAAATCATAATGTCAGATCATGATGTAAATTAAACTGTCATCCTCTCCTCCCACAGCATTTGTAGATTTAGAGAATTAAAAATGTTCTAATATTTAAATCCTCTGCACTGTGTAAAATGATAATCACTTCAAGCATGTATAATGATTCAACATACAGATTTTCCCCTACTTTTTTGGCATTTAAAATAACCAGAAAACTATTCCCTACAACAGCTGCACAAATGCAGGACTTTGAAATGAGAAACTCAGATCTCTAAACCAAGTTGTCTGGCTTAATGGCAACCTAGGCAAAATCATCTTTTTCTTATTTCTCATTCTTCTTTTCCACAAATTAAATGTATACATCTCAATTATACAACGTTATAAGGAATTGCCTATGATCAGATATAACTAAGAATGTAAAAGATTTCACAGATATTTTAAATGGTGCATATTTAACATGAGCATTTTACTGAATTAACAAATACCACATGACATATGACCTCTGTGATTGTCTCACAGAAAGAAAACATTTTTCTGCCTTTTTCACCCCATCAAATATTTGGGTCTAAACTTAAAAGAGAGTCATTCATAAATTTTTAATTTGGGGGGTTACTGCCAAAAAAGTAGAGTAACTTGAACACAACACTTATATGATAATAAACACATCAAATAGTAATAAGGAAATCCAACTCACAAACTGTTTAATATATGTGCTGAAATTACTCTAAGAATAAAACATTTCCACAACTGATTAGATTGTTCCAGTGGTTCCCTATTTAACACTTAAAAAGACACAATAGGAGAAAAGAATCCTTTGGTTTAACATCAACAGTCTCAAAGGTTAGGTGGCAACCACCCACATCCTATTAATAAACTACTCTATTAATAAACTACTATTGACCGGAGTCATTAAGTTAGTCAATATTATTTAAACACATTTCATTTCAAAGATACTGTAATAGTGTTAAAGAGCATGCTCAAACTTTGCCATAACTGAAAAAATGACTAAGGTCTATTCAAGTACTTGAAAAGTATATTTTATAATGTTTTTACTAATTAGAAATGGATAAATATTAATGTTGCACTTGAAACTTAACAGTGTGGCTTTTTAGGCAGCAATAGCAGTCTAGTCATGGTTCCAAAGATTAAGAAGATCCATCCAAGTTGGATTATTTAAACTTGCAATAAATAGATGTATTTTCTTGGAAAAATATCTATTGTTACAGTAAAACTTGAGTTTCCTTTCTAACAAGATTGTATGATTACTCGTTTATATTGTTCTTTCCGCAGGAATTCACACACCCCCTGTTTGCATCCTGTTATTCACTTTGAGCTTCCCTTCGCTTTGCTATACTGTTTCCCTCATAGTGGAAGAGAGGGTCTAACTGCACACTAAATCCCTAGTCACTTTCAGCAGGCTGCAAAAGTCTCTTCATTTGTTTTTAGCATTTGTTCAATTCATAAGAATCACCCTTAAAATTTGGTTCTCTATGTGCTATGAAAAGTTGAATTGCCTTCCCAGACCATTGGTGATCTGGAGAAGATTTGGGATTTTTTAAACAATTATTTCCACTTTCCACCTAACACTATATTGAATAACCTATATTGAACAACCTAAGAAACTGCTTAAGCTGTACGTACACCACTAAAAGCAAACAGACACATCTGACGTCTTCTTAAAACTCTGTATGTTTGGATTTGTCTTTCTGATGGCAAAGAAAATAACTTTTTAAAATTAGTCTGGGGCATAATCAAAGCCAGACTAGTCACTATATCTGACTCTGTAATATGCTAATTAAAATACTGATTCCTGGCTTTTACAGAACCTACAGAATCAGCAGATTCTAGAATGTGTGCTTTAATGCCCAGGTAATTCTTTTGCATACATACTGAAATCTGAAAACCAGTAAAGGATCTAAAATTAAATGTAATTGATGAAGTTAATAATATATATAGGAAATAAGATTCCCCCATCAAATACACTGAACCAGGATAAAAAATAGACCAAGTCGTTAATAAAGAGCTAATACTTTTTAGCAAGAACTCCATTATGAGCCCTGTTAAAATTGTAATGTTCTTTAAAATGTAGACTCTGAACTCTCCTTACAGCATTCAATGATAGAACACTTGTTTCACCACATACGCATAACTGTGTGTGCCACACATACAACGAATATGTAAACCCATATGTATATGTGTGTGTGTGCCCTGCCTGGAGGGTAGTAATTATGTCAGTACTTAAACAGCAGACTGGCTACACTCTGCAGCTTCAGCTCTGCTCCACTACTTGTAACCCAGGACAACCTGTACATTTTTTTTCTGTTTTTAACATATTTAACTTGATTTGCCATAAAGGAGCAGGAAATGGAAAGGTAAAGTGACACAAGCCAGTAAGTCTTTACCAGAATCCAGGGAAAATGCCTCCTTGGCTTCTAGACTGTAAACTCTCTAAGGGTGCAGACCACATCGGGTATGTCATGGAATCTGCCACCACATGGTCAGCACAGTATAGGAATAAATGCTAAGGATTGGGACAGCACTCCATGCATCTGGGATTGGGCCCAAGGTTACAAGCTATAACAGCAGCCCCAAACTTCAACATGCATCTAGCCTGACCACCAGGTGCCTTGTCACCCTAGATTCTAGGTGGAGCTCAAGAATTAGCATTTTCAACAAGTTCCCAAGTGATGCTGATGCTCCTTGTCTCCTTGTCTGGGAGGCTATACTTTTAAGACCCGCTGACCTAGGAAAAGTTTCTCATTGCTTTGCTATATGACCTTTCCTAGTAAAGAGAAATAACTGAGACACGATCAGGAAAAACAATATAAGGAATCTGGCACCTCAGTGCAAGTTTCAACTGTATCACAGAAGGACTATATAGTTGATAAACACACACTCATGGACCCACCACTGAATACTACATAACTCATCTCCAATATGAAGGGTTTGGTATAAATAAAACTGAAAATTCTAAGTCTTTTTGTGAAGATCACAGACAATTTAAGTGTCTAATGTGAAACTTTTAAATATATAATCTTTCTTGAAATCACTATCCTCAGATCAATGTATATTGTCCAGGCCACACTTGTTAAACCAGATGGCTTTCGTCCAAAAGAAACAACATAAAGGCAAGCAAGCAAACAAAAAAGTGCAAAGATACCCAAATTAAATACATCAAACACATAAACACAGACCTAAAGGGAAATTATTAACTGTTTTGCAAGATTCTGAACAGGAATTACAAGCTCAAGTATCTGTAAATGCGCTGCCTAGGTACCTCTAGTGTCTAGACTAGCAGGAGCAGCAGCATCTGCAAGCTTGTCAGAAAGGCAAAATCTCTGGCTACATTTAAAGCTACTGAGTAACACTCTGCATCTTAACAAGAGCCTTATGTAATCTGTAAGCAAATTAAAGTCTAAGAAGCACTGATATAGGCCACTGAGATTTTATCATTAATTTCTTTACAACAGGTTGTAAAATATAATCTTAAAAAAGATCATTTCCTTGAACAATCTACTATCTATGTAGAGATGAAAGAGAAATCAAAAAATGATGCTACATGAGAAAACACTATTTTCAAACAAATAATTTTATTTAAAATAATTATGATAAACTACTATATGATCAAAAGTGAATATCATCTAGCTACATAGCTCAAAACCCAGCTTTTACAGCTGAAAGATGCTATCTGGTTCAGTTAAAGTCAAACAGTTTGTCAGTGGCACAATGGAGAATGAAACCCAATTCTATTGACTCCTATAGTGAAGTGCTCTTTCCACTGGAAAAAATTTCCATTATGTTTTCCCGCAGTAAACATACAATTAACATAAAGGATTAGAAGTATACATCATTTTGAAAGGATAAAAGAAATACCTGTGAAAATATAGAAAATCCATCAATAACACATCACAGTGTTAATAACATGTTTTCTTCTACTTTTTTTTTTAAAGAGAGACTTTAAAAAACTGAATTGCAAAGAAAAGGGGAACTGGAATCAGACATTTTCATAGAATGGTAATTATATATCACTTAAGTGGCTGCATCTATCTGGCAAATGGATTTTAGGATTTATAAATTTGGCTTGGCCACATAAGTTTTACTGTACATCAATTTTAAATACCCTGCTTTTCACATATAGCTGATTTTTATAGATATTAACACAGAAACAATTAAGTATTTTGGATGTTATTGTAAAAAAATTATAGTTTTATGTCTTACCATCAAAGAAGCTCTTGGCTCTCAGGTAACTGACACTGAGCCTAAGAACGGAAAGTTTGTCCAGCTTATTAATAATATCTTGTGGGAAAGGCAGCAGGCTAGCCAAACGGTCCAACTCTGTATTAAGGCGGTCTCTATGTCGCTTGGAAGGATTTGACTTGACTCCTTCAGCAGGGATTGGCTTTACTCTAAAAACAAACAAAATACCATAAAAATCCTTTAAAATATATAAAGCAAAAATTTCTATTGCATTATAACATCTTCTCAAATATTTCTAATATAAAAAACTTTTAAGATCTACTTCAAGTTTACATAAATCTTTCCAAAATCTATATTTTAATTAAGAAAAACAAGGGGTAAAATTCTTTGTAATGTTTTACTTATAAGCTTATGAACTCATTGTAGGAAAATACTAAATACATCTTATGAAAATGCTTACTTATATTTCATTCATTTATAGTACAGTGATTCCCAATAAGCATATCTAGGATTCCTCCATCCCTCCCAGTTAGCCATTGTTAGGGTAAAAAAATAAAGAAATATCTGTAATAAATCATGTGAAAATCATGCTTCCTTTGCTATCTTCCACACAAAGCATCTAAGCTTCATTCATGCTGTGGATAAACTGGAACCCTAAATGAAAAGTTTATCTTCATCATCTCCAGCTTTCTGTATTTATGTCCTTTCATTGCATTTGTGAAGACTTCCCCAAGCCCTTCTGGCACCTGCAAATGGTCCAAAGTGGTCCTCACATATTAAAAAAGGAATAACTTTGACTTTCATTATTTATTTTGTTGTTGACTATTATTAAAGGCTAACTATGATTAACGGCTGCTTTTGCTTTCATGACCAGGTAGTAATTTTATTTATTAACTTGCACAGTTTTGTCTCAATTGGGAAGTTCAAGGAAACGCCAACAATTTAGCATAATTTTTATCTGAGAGAAAAGATATTTATGAGTAGAGAAAGAACATGAATTCATAAAGGAGAAATTAGACAACTTCACACCAAGTCCTTAGCCAGGATTTTACAAAAGAAATTAATCACTTAAAAGTGAATTCAACGATCCTCAGACACGATGCTGAATTGTATGTGAAATAAAACAAGCATCCAACCTGCGCTAGGGGGGCTGCATGTGATTATGTGAGGCCTGTTTTGCTTTTCTGTAATGACAGATATCATGAAAATTATGCAGTTTTCTTTTTTTTTGCTCATAGCTTTCATTAGTGTTCGTTTATTTAACATGTGGCCCAAGACATGTCTTCTTTCAATGTGGCAGAGAGAAGCCAAAAGGATGGACCCCTCAGATGGAACATGCCTCTATACTTTTCCATCAGCCAAAAAAATAACCTTCCAGAGTTTTCAAACAACAAAGACTTTTTTGATAATCCAAATGTAGTTTTACATTGTCTTAGGAAATAAAGACTGGCCTGGGTATGGTGCTATTGATTCCATTCAATAACAATTATTCTGGAAAATGTATTTTTTCAGTGGTAAATGTGGTGATGTAATTATGCAGAAAATATGCAGAAAAATGATGAAAGTAAGAAATGTTAACATGGTATTTATACTGTTTCTAATAAGTAATTTCTTCAGCACTTATTTTTCTCTATCACAGTTCATATTATTTCTGCAAAAAAGGGTGATAAATTGGTTAAATGGTGTGTGTGTATATAAGGTCAATAGATACTTTTGCAGATGGTTTGTATAGATGCATATATAACAGAAATTGGTGACTATTTCACTAGCTATTCTCCTCCAATCACACTGCATTTGTAACCAAATTCAAGTTCCATCTAATTACTGTATTTCTCCAAGTGAATTTCAAGTTTTCCCTAGAATGCTTCTCTGCAACTCATTATAGAAATCTCTACTAGTCAATCAGTAACTTGTTATCAAATATTTGTTTGCACTTATCATGGCCTGGACATCCCAGGGAAACACTCTTCCACTTTATAGTCAAAAAGCATTATGGGAGTAAGTATAACAGGAGGAGCAACTGCTTGAAGAAAGATTTGATAGGAAAGATGGTGTCTAAGAGACCCTGACAGATGAACAGAATGTCATAAGGAGGCAGAAGTGAGGAATGGTGAACTGTGAGAAGAACCCAGGCTGAGCTGCGAAGTGCAGGGCAAAAGAGAGGAGAAAAGGAAAGAAAGTCGGGGCCACACTAAAACTACTGAACAGGCTCAGCACCCACAGCACTGTGGTTACAGTGCCGGCCACATAGGGTCAACTAAACAACTGCAACAAAAAAAAATAGCTGGGCGTTGTGGCGGGCGCCTGTAGTCCCAGCTACTTGGGAGGATGAGCCAAGAGAATAGCTTAAGCCCAAGAGTTTGAGGTTGCTATGAGCTATGACACCACAACAGTCTAACCAGGGTGACACAGTGAGACTCTGTCTCAAAAAAATTAATAAATAGATAAAACTACTGAACACCTATCATGTGCCAGGAGCATAGCACTGCGAGGTTAACAAAATATATGAAAACTCCTTTCTCAGGGAGTTTGTATTTCAGCTAGAGGATACAGAAATAAATGAATAAACAAATAACTTTTGGGGCTGGTAAGTACTAAAAAGAAAAATGAAGTCAGGTAAGAAACTAAGGAGAGATGGAAACGCTAGCTTTGATAGGCAGGAGAAGGTCTCTGATGTGATGTTTCAGCACAGACATGGATGAAACTAAAGGAGCGAGCCATGTGGGTGTCAAGACAAAGGAAATAGCGTATTTCTTCAAAGTAATGGCAGAAAACTGGACTTTGGTATCTGGGAGTCATGTTAAGCAGTGAGCTGGAATTTGAACATCAGTGAGTGTTTTACCTGACTTTGGGGACAGAGAATATAGAAAGCAGAACAGGGCACGCTAAAGTTGAAATGTCTGCCACTTAGGAACTTCTTTCTAAAATATAAGTCTGACCATGTCATTAATCTGATTAAAATCCTTGAGTAGCTCTGGACTGTCCCTGTTACCTTGAGCGTAGCCCACATGATCTTTCCAGCCTCTATCTACCCCTCTGTCTTCCTTTCCTCTAGCCAGTCTCCGTTGTCTAGTATACATCAGGGCTAAGAATAAGAACTTAACAGCTACTGACATGCACTCTGGTACTTTCATACGACCTCCTTCC
The DNA here is from genome assembly GCF_000181295.1 of Otolemur garnettii. Classification (NCBI taxonomy): domain Eukaryota; kingdom Metazoa; phylum Chordata; class Mammalia; order Primates; family Galagidae; genus Otolemur; species Otolemur garnettii. Next base: position 58,019 of record NW_003852423.1, on the reverse strand, counting down.
GCTCCACCCACTCCAGGTCCCTGCTCAAGTAGGTCACTTTTAACCTCTTCTCTGACCTAGCACACAAAGGATTAGCTACTCAGCCCCTCACGACTTCTGTATCTTATATAAATGTTTTACACAACCATTCCACTAAGAAATATGCTACACAAATAACTTCACATAACTAAAAATGTGTAGACAATCCAGTCCTGCACTCTTGATGGTTTTCCAATAATGATTACGAAACACTGGAGAGAAGAGAGAAACACAAACATTGAAGACAGACAAGCTGAATGGCAGGCAGAACAGTAAGGTAAAGGTATCTCTCCATGCAACACTGCTGCTTATGCCATGCTGGCTCTTGGTAGCATACAACCCTGCACCAGACTGTAAGTTTGCAGAATTGTCCACATGCTCATGTATTACTACGTACCTTAAGACATATTCAGCATGAGATCAAATTTCTGTAAGACAAGTGTTAAGTAACCGAAGTACATAAACTTATTTGTTTATGGCTCTTATTCCTATGCAACCTTAATCAGTTTTCTACCTTTGGTGCCCAGCATAGTACTTAATTCTCGATTTATGTTTGCTGACTAAAATTGTTCAGAAAGGAAATGATTGAATCTGACCAAAGACAGTAATGGTGAAGATGGTAAGGACTGACCTGAAGAGGAATTTAAGCCAGACTCAAATGTTCGCTGAACTAAAATGACTTGGTACAAAGGAAATAAGGGGAAGACCACAGTTAGTGAGGAGGGGTTGCAAATGACTCTGTGATCTGTAGCTTAGAAAAACAACTATATTTACTTAAGGGAAGCATACTGAACAAGAAGAAAAATGGCTTCAACAGACGTCGGTGATACCAATATTTAGGCACAGGGTTGGGGAGGAGGCATGGGTGAAGACATCAGAGGAGAAATTATAAGACACACAAGAAAAGAACCAGGGTAAAATATTTTGGAGGTCACAGAAGGCAAAAGTACAGTGGAATTAAGTAAGGTCAGGCTGAGTAGCACCCACTACACTCAGCAATTCAAAGTGCACTAGATTTGAAGCTTTTAAAGTGTCAGATTGTTAAAGCTAAAGAAATACATTTGACCCACTTTTTCACTGATATCATAAGAAATATTCAAAACTACTCTGTGAAAATATTGGTACATATTGAAGATATACAGAATAATTAAAAATAAAGAGTAATCCTATATTAATTATACTTGGCTTAGGTTATGCTAGTGCTTTTACTTTTGTATCATCTTTAAATCTATATAAAAGTACACCTCCAACCATTATTTAAATAAAATGCTATGCTTGAAATACAAATTCAATCCCTGTAAGACTGAATTTGGGAGTCCTGGAGATCCTGAATTAAGACCATAAGATGTTGGCCAACCCAAGGACTAAACCAAGGAATGACTTATTTTTTAAAACCTTAACCTCAAAAATTCTGTCCTAACCTATAAATCCAAATGGTTGTGTCATCAAGGATCTGGAGGCTGCACGTCACCCTTCTGTTCTAGAAACCTTGCACACTGTAACTACTGGTGGAGTGTCTAATGTCTTTAAAGCTTTTTTAACATTCACATCTAAAAATGGCTGTTAGGCACCCAGTATTTAAAGCACAGCTGAAAGAACCTTGTTTAATCATAAATTAATGTAACTGTGTTTTATACAATATTTATCATAAAACCTCAAATGACATGGGCAATACAGTTTCAGTAATCCCACAGATTAAAGCGACATTTTCTAACAAGAAATTACCTCCCACACTATGAGTTTGGTCTACTGGCTCTGTTCTTGGGGTGATTTAATCAATAACCACCACTTCAGCCAATTTACCAATTCCTAGTTCCTGCACCTGAATGCCCACCTGCTCATTCATATTTCCCAGAACTTGAACACCCCATTTTTGGCATCTATTATATTGCTAGTCTCCACCCAACAGCTAGGAAATTTAAAGCACTCCTCAATAAAATTCCCCTACCATTCTAACTGCACCCCGTAAAGCCCAATTCTTAACCTCATTTCTTTCTTCATTTCCTCCCCCCAGCTTCAGTGCTTATCTGAATTTCAAATGTTTACAATCATAAGCTATGTGCTTAATAGAATATTACAGACATGATGTATATTATAAGTAGAGTCAAACTTCATTGTGAAGCTAAATACAGCTGGATATGTTACTTCCCTATGTGAGGCAAAAACCATTTATAAAAACTTCTGAGAATTCTATCTATAGCCACTTTTAGTGAGTCCAAATGTTTCTGCCACTCTCTAGCTCTACAGCAATGATACGTTCTTCTCCTTCCCTCTGTCCACTATGCAAAAGAATAGACGATGAGGTACAAATAACAGAATTTCAAGGATAAGACATTAGCAGTGAAAACCAAGAAAATAAAACATGCCCTAGAAATCACTATTATTTCCAATGGCCTGAATCATTAAGAATGTTTTCCTTCCCTTTCTTCTATGCAAATACACTTTTTTTTAAAAAAAGTATCTCCCCTGGAACCCATGTTAAACATATTTGCTATACCTGAATCACTAAAACACTATCAGAAAATTTCAAATTGTGTCCAACTGCGAAATTAGTAAATCTCAAGTACCTACTATATGCATGGCCTTAGGAAGTACTGGTAGCTTTAAAGACAAATAATAGATAGTCCTATCTTTAAATGCCTCATTTTTCCTACCAGGAAAAAATACATCCTGTAACATGACAAAGTCAAGCATAATGTATTGCTCAATAATTTAGATGCTATTAAAAAAATGCTCAAGAGTTCATGGAGATGTGCTATCCTTATTACAGTCTTAAATATAAGCAAAACACTTCTGGTTTCATAAGGTAGCACATGAAGCTTTCTACAACTACACTCCATTCTAGTAAATCACACCTAAACAAGAAAAAGAGACAAAAACACAAACTCTGTCTCAAATAAATCTACGAAACAGGTTAATGCAAATAAATATGAAAACAGAAAATTGACAGTAACAGCATAGAACAGAAAAGAAAATGTAATCACAGTGTATTTAGATCAGCCGTAAATATTAAGTACATAGTCAAAAATAAGAAATCATCTAAAGTGGATTTAGTCCAAAATTGAGATAATTATATTGGAAGGCTGGAGAAGGACGAAAAAGGTTAAGCAAAGCCCAGAATACAAACATTCTTATCCACCACAGTAAGACTCCACAGATAATGCTTTACATGCCATATTTAAGATGCACCATATTTATATTATATAATTTTAATTATAAATATGCATTTATATAATTACATATAATTATAAATAATGTAATTTATAATTATAAATATGTATGTATTATTTAATAGGAATATATTCTCACACAATGTTGTAATCAAAAATCAAAAAGAACTACTGATAAACTCAAAACTACAAGACAAAACAAATGAATATGTAAAGGACACCTCAAGCAGAAAATATGCAAATGCACATCCTTTTAATACTACACATAACCATAACCCCAACATATAAATTCAACTACCTATCTCGTCTTTTTTTGCCTATGAAACTGAAAATAATGTTTTTAAGCAAAAAATGCAAGGATACAGACACAGTCCACAGAATTACGATGAAAATGTAATTAGGAATTTTTTTATAGAGTAATTTGACACATCTTCCAGAGTGTAATATCTGACTCAACCTTAAAAGTATACATATTTTTCTACCCCTCAAATCCACTTATAGGAATTTTTGCTAAGGAAATAAATAATGTGCACAAAAATTTAAATGTCTCAAGGGTGTTCTCTGAAATACTAATTAAAATATTCGATGGTTGGAAATAACAAAATTTCCCCCAAAAGGAAAATGGTAAAATAAACTATAGAATATTAATACAATAAAGTGTTATGCAGCCATTAAAAACAATGTTTTAAAAGTGGTGGTGGGAGGTAGGTAGCAAATCAGCAAGACAGGAGAAAAGGTTAAGAGGAAAGGACATGAATACAAGTATGAAGATGAGCAAGGAGAAATTGTGTATGGGAAATGGCAGATAATTCATTTCAATCACAATGCTATCTGAAAAGAAATAGTGGATAACAGGAAATCCCTAGGATCTGGAACTACCATACATATCACTTGATTTGTTCACCTGCGCAGCATTATGAAGGCAGTAACTAGAAGATAAGCTTTGGAGTCAAAAGACCTGGGATCCAGTATCCAAACTCTGCTTTTGTATTTATTCCCTTACTGACGTGAGTCTGAATCTCAGTTCCTTATCTACTGTAAAACTTACACAATATTACCTTTCCTTAGTACTACTATAAAAATGAAGTACAATTATGTACATAAGGAACTCTGCACAACATTTGAATCAGAGTTAAGTGCTAATCAACAGTTGTTATATTAAACCACCATGCAAAAAGTCAAGTTTTAAACAAGTGCCAAAGTAGAAAAGTTCTGTTGTTAAAGACTTGCATGGTATTTATTTTTAAGTAACTGTCTCAATTAAATACGTGAATAAGCATGTACTATGCAACTTTATTCACCAGTGAAGCAGCACATTTCAGCCATGTCTGTAAAGAAGATATACTGCCTCTTTCTGTTTAATGAGAGAATTAATTGTCCTCTGGTAATGTAAGTTATTTATTTTTTATTTTTAGTTTATTTCAGGTTAATGTGAGGGTACAAACAACTAGGTTACAATATTTGCATTTATTAGGTAGAGTCCCTCTTGTAGTTGTGTCCCACACCCAAAAAAGTGTGCCATATACCCTTATACAGTGCCTGTTAAGTGGGGGCACACCAATCCCCTCTCCTCTTCTTCCGTCTCCCTTGAGTTAAAATTGTATGAAAAGAGGATTCATTCGGTTTAATTATATTTTAGCAGTCTTCACAGTTATAAAATGCTTTGGTTCTGCTAGTTTTAGTTGTGAAAATGGCAGTGTAGGGATTATCCTGCTTTACTGATCCAAAAACTTGCTCAAATCCGTAACAGTATAGAAACTAGACCTGATTTTTAAATTTAGATCCAGTGTTCTCCCCTTATACTTTACTATTTACTTTTTTGGCCATTTAATGTTACCTATAACTAAATAACTTACTTCATTTGTTCCGATGTGCAAGAGTATACACAGCCACTATGTATAACCTAAGTAAAGCTACTTGAGAGAAAAATGATGGAGAAATAATTGTATAAATGAAAAGACCTATTCTTTTATTTTAGATGCTATTTAGAAAATGGTATCATACTTTCATATGAAATATTTAGTAAGTCCTATATAACATAAGCAATAAAATTCAGTTAAATGCATATTCTAAAAACAAAGTCCATGACATTTCATTAGAATGCACAATGTAACAAGAAAAGCAAGGAAGATATTGTTTTTCTATTAATATGATTACTATGTTAATAAAGTAAAAGTTTGCATCATCATGCAATAAAGCATCAGTTTAGGCTCAGAAGTTATGTTGAGTTCTGACACTTCATGATGTCCAGCTTTTGATCACCACTACTGCTGTTATCATTTTTTTAGTGTAGATGTCGCTTACTCAACCCCTATTATTTGTCACCACTCAGTACTAACTTTCTATACATACAGTAAGATGAAATACAAAATTTTTTTCTGTATTAATAAAACACACAAATATATTCTAAGTATCTCCACAGAAAAAGATTCTATTTAATTTTTATAGTGGGCTTTTCAACTATCTTCATGAGACAAAATAACAGAATAAAATTAAAAGAACAGGATTTAAATAGGAAATATTCGTTCTTTTTTTGAGCAGGGTTATTAACTATAGAGCAACCTTCCAAGGAAAGTTATAATAAATTTTACTCCAAAGGTTATCTTTAAAATTTTCTTGAAGACAGGAACATGGATCAGACACCAGTTTGCTTCAGATCCTTTAAATTTCCTTACTTTCATTACTCCAAAGAGAAGAAAAATTTATTGAGCGTATACTATGTACAAAATAATTTCAGTGGGGTTAAATTTAATACATTTAAAATGTACTTTCTATTAATAAAGATAATTTTCAATGTGAGACCTGCCACCAGGGGGAGTTTACTTTTCTTAATGAATTGAAGATTGAGAGGTTCAGGTTACATTTATCTCATCTATTTTATTCCAAATTTTTATGAAATTGTACATTTAAATAGCCATATTTTTTAAGAATCCTATAATAATGCTACAGTATATTTTCTCTGTAAGTAAAATAAAATGGGTATCATTTAAGGAGTCACATTTTAGTATATCTGAATAATTACATTTTAGTATATATGAATAACATTTTCAGGTCAAAACAAAAAGTTTTCCTAATGTTGGCATATTTTAGGTCTCATCAGTTACAAACTAGAAATTCAATCTAAAAACTCACATTAAACTTAATATTAGGTTTCATGGCCTCGTTCCTAAGATAAACTTTGGTTTAGCTGCATTATAAAGTTAAGCATTTTTCATTCATGTAAAAATAATTTACGTAAAGACTTTCACTCGATAACATAAATGCCAGCACTAGGCTTTATGAACAAGCTGGTGACATTTACGGCATTTGTATGCTTAGTAGTAATGCATGGTGCTTAGCAAAGATTTGATAAACATGTACATTACCTAAATAAAATGTGGTTGAGTGAGGAAAATGCTCTTGTTATATTAAAGAAATTATTAAATATGAATATATTAAAGTCTAAGTAAGTATATTAAAATATGAAGATCATATAAGGTACATCTTCTACAAATAAAAGAAAAATGTGATATGTTAAAAGAAAAGAGCTTTCTTTCACAACATACTAACTAGAAATCAAAAATGTTACAACTTTATAATGAATATAAATTTATGGCAGTTATTTTTATTTGCAAATCTATCCCCATCTGTAACATCAAACTTCAATCCAGTATCTTAAAAACACATTAGAGAGAGATTCAAGTTTCCTGACAGAAAACCCATAACACCTCTATATAGTATCTCTAAGTGTACTACTGTATTCATAAACACATATAACAGACATTAGGATGCCTCCCAATTTTAACCATCAAGAACAAAATCAAATTATACAAACATTGTTTAATTTAAGAAACTATTCCATAAAACTAAAAGTATTGTAAACCAATCTCTTAACCTGCCAAGACAGAAAATTGCTGACTTGACTATATTAGGATATAGTAGGATATACTGTACCATAAAACTTCCAAATGTTGGTCACCGCCTTGGTATAGACGAGTATCATCTGTTAATGTCAATTCATAAGTCTAGATCTGAACAACTATGATAACTAAAATTCTTAAATGAAAACTCCAGAATGAAAGTTTTAAATCAATAATTGGTTTTAAATATTTAAGCTGTTATTTTTTTTTTTTGGTTTGTATTAGTAGTGATGGTTAAGTAGTTTTAAGCAAAATGTATATACTTCTGATTTGCTCTAAGCAGACGTTTAATAAAGCGTTTGGGGAACTGTTCATGAAAATGTCAAGCAGGTAAGTGAAGTCAAGTTAACTCAGATGAAAATTAGGAACAGACACGTGAACATAGCCAACTCACAAAAGGAAATCTGTCCCAAGCATGGATTTTTTTTTTTACTGAGAAAAAATATTTGCCATATCACACAAATATCCAACCAAAATAAACAAAAAATACAAGTTTGTATTCCATATATTAACACTGACAAAACTTTCAAAGAGGAAAAGAATGAGAGGTAGATCCTAAGAATGAAAATGCAGTTCTAAATCTTTTACTTTACAGACTCTAAAGCCCCCAAAAAGTGATAAGAAAGTTTCCCAAAAAGGTGTCTAAGAAAATCCTCCACCTTGTCCTGTCCACTGCACCCACTCCTACCTGCTACCATCTCTATCTGCTTTACCGATATGGTCACGAAGAGCGCTACAAAATTATTGCCAAATAAGTAATTAAGATAGCGCAACAGAAAGCCAGGTGTTACGGATCAAAAAATACCTTTAGAGGCAACTCAGGTCCCTTCCTTCAAGATAGCATACGTTTAGCTCTTTAAAACATCTCGTTCTACCAAACTCTATACCTCAACGAGAATTAAGCCTGTTCTCTAACCTAACTCACAAGAATAATAGAAGTGGAAAGGGATTTCAAAGCAGGTTTACGCTAACTAATCCACCAGGACCACAAGGCAGATCAGAGCTGTCAACAAATTAGGACCAAAGAGAAAAAAAAAAAAGAGTTGCAAATGTGACAGGGTGCGGGTGCGCGGTGACTGAGGGAACAATTTTTAAAATGCAATGGAAAACGGGAAAATACAAGTCCTCACTCTCTCCACCAGCCTCCAAATCTCGACTCCATGGGCTGTGTCGGGAATGGACCTAATCCCCCGGATCGCGGGGATTTGGGGGCGGGGTGGGGCAGCCCTCCGCACCCGCGTGCCTGAGCGCCCAACCCCCGCACTGAGGACTTGCTCTGGACACTCACGTTTTCTGCACCGGCTTCCGCCGCTTCCGACTGGCGTAGGTGATGTTGGCGCTGCTACTGTTCATGGTGCCCAGACGCCCGCGGCAGCGGCTACTCCCCGGGTGCGGACGGTGAGGTGCCCAGGACCGGGTGGCGACTGGGACAACGGCTGCGGCCAGCGCCGGGGTCACCGAAGCTGCGCCCGCTCCACCTGCCTCCTCTCCGGGTGGCGGCCAAGGCGCGGCGCACCCCGCGCCTGGACTCCCGCAGCCCGCGCCGGTCCAGGTGAGCCGTCCGGGCCTGGCGCCTTGAGGCGGGGATGAGGGGCGGAGACCCGCGGGCTTGGCGGCGCAGGTGCCGTCTACACCGGCGGAGGCGGTGCGCCAATGCCCGCAGGTGAGGCTGCGCGGGCGGAGGGGGAGCCCGCGCCGTCTGTTTAGAACCCTGGCCTGGGTCGCACACGCTGGCGCCGCGCCCCGTGACCGTCGCCGCGGCCCCTTGGGTGACGGAGGCGCCGCTGTGCTGCTCCTGGGGCTTCCCCAATCCTGGGTGCTTCCCGCCCGCGGCGCTGGGGCGCCAGCCACCAGTCCCGGCTACTCCCAGCTTCCGTGTGACTACACGGCTATCCCTGGTCTGAGCCAGCCGTCCTGGACACGCGCTCAGGACCGAGCGTCGAGAGGACTCCCCGGACGCCGTCTCCCGCCGCCGCGCGCATCGGCCGAATAGCAGAAGAGCCCCCGACCCCTCGCCGGCCCCGCCCCGCCCAGATCCCGTGTAGCCCCGCCCCGTTCTGATTGCCCCCGCCCATGTGGAGTCCAAACCATCTTCCTTGAGGGCCCCACCCTCATCCCGGCACGTGATGACGTCAGACGTAACGACGCCCTCCGGTAGCCATCTTCATGAGGTCTAGGGGAGTGTTCTGTGGACCTGTTTCCAGCCTGGAAAGTGGTGTGACAACAAATTACTCATAGGCAAACTGGTAGCTAGACTGTGTCAGGTATATCTAGATATGTTAAATAATGAGCTTAACTACACCTACTTAAGAGACAGTGGTTGAGCAAACTTTTGGTTAAAAAATAAAGTGAGCTGTCACATAACCAATGGAATTGTACCTTCTCTTAGTTGGGAAAGCTAGGAACACCGATTTGAGTTTTGAAGTCTAGCAATTTACTTGGCCTTTCTTTTTTGCTTTCGGTCTCTACACTAGACAAGAAACTAAGAGGAGGTCTATTGTGTGATGGAAGACAATGTGCAGAAACGTGGGAATAGTTAATTGTTGAATGCTGTTGAGAGGTTCAGATTAGATGAAAATTGAAAATGTCATTTTTGTCTTCTCAACATGGGTCATAGATGATTTTAATGAATGCTATGTTGGTGGGTTAATGGGCCTGCAAGTCACAATGAAGTGGGTATAGTTTTGAGCTGGAGATGAAATAGTTTCTGCATGGGGACAATTCTTTTTAAAAGTTTGTGAATGGGAGAAACATCAGGTGGTAAGGTTTAAGAGTTAAGTGAACGTTTTAAAAATTTTGTTTTGGTTTAGTTTTTTATTTGGTGGTACTTCAACAGTTGGTTGGATGAGGGAGAGAGCAAGACTGTAAAAATAGGCAAAGAGCACTAAAGGAATGGTAGATACTATAAGATAGTAAAAGCAGGAGGGAATGAGTGGCAAATCTCCTAATGGGAGATTAGGACTACAGTAGATTAAATAATAGCAGAAAAAGTTCTTCTAATGCTTCGCTTTTCAAAGTGGTCCACAACTTCTTATGGGAGTTATAAGAAATGAAGAGTCTTTGGGTGTTCCTTATTAAGAAGGAATCTGAATTTAACAAAGTATCCCAGGTGATTCAAATATACATTGAGCAGCTGGTCTCTATGGCAGCTGAAGGAAAGAAGGACTGGGGGCTTTTATGAAATAGAAATTCTAGGGGCACAGAGTCAACCATGTCTATTTGACCTTGTCTTTTATTTCTTTGTTTCCATAAGAATACTCATAGCTATCCTATCTAAAATGTGTAAGTGTAAAAGAATAATTTCCTCCTAGCATAAAATCTCTTCAGGGTGAAAAATGCATTATCAAACATCTTCTAATTTGTTGATTCTGTAGTGTAAAGCTCCTTTTCAGAAAATGAACATACAAAATGTACGAGCCAGTCTTAGCTATCCTAATGAGCCAGTCTTAATATAGTGATGTTTAAGAATGTCTACCCTTTTAAGTTTGTTAGCCGTTTGGTAAATCCTTCTTTAATTTATTTTGTCCTACTTTCCAACCCTAATTTTCTAAGTTTGACTTCAGGATTATTTTCATTATCCAGAAATTATATTATCCCATTTTGTGTTACATAGTCTTAGTGATGGATCTTTGTACAGCCAAAATTAAAATAGAATACTAATAAAATTTCCACAATTAATTTTAACAGTGGAAACATGAACTTTCCTTAATATTTTTGCTTAGCATGACAATAAAAGCAGATGATGTAGTATAATGCCATTTGCCAAAAAAAGAAAAAAACACGAAAAAAACAACTTGCCACTGTCTAGAAACTATTGCTTTCTGCTTCTTGTATCATCATTATAGAACATGGTTTTCTGTGGCCATTTGCTAAGATTTTTAAAATTTCTATGAGTAGTTTTGTGTAGTAACATGATTTTTTTTCTTAATTTGGCTATAAATCTCCATGAACATTTGGCTACATTATCCAAAGAACACCATCCTTTTCATAAATTGAGGTGAGCTTACTTTTGAGAGTTCAGATGCAGCTGGATGCCTATGGGTTCCTTTTTCCTGCTAAATAGTATGAGACAAAGAAGAGAGTTTTAGGAATGCTACTGTAAATAGCTATCCTAGAATAAAGGCAAATAATCTAAATTAATGCTAAACTTAATCTGTCACAGTATGGGCAGTCATTCATCTCACAGAGCAAAGTGTTTTAAGTTCCTATAACATACTAGACACTTTGGGTTATGGATATGTTCCTAACCTCTTACAGCTTATATTCTACTGAGAGAGACATGAATAATTCAAATAGCTACACACATGAAATATGATTGTCATTAGTGCTGTGAAATCAGTACTCTGAGAATGTTCAATAGGTAGATTTGAATTGCCAAGGGAAGGTCATCTTAAAGAAGCTTGAGCTGAGTTCTCAGGCACAGGTAGGCATTTTATAGGTGACCTGGGGAGAGAAGGACAGATTAAACATTTGTCACAGTTTTTATCTCCTGTTCAATTCTGCAGCTCCTTAATCCAGGCCCTCAGAAATTATCCATTTCACTCATACTCTGCTTTTACATCTTAGATCACACTTTATAGGTATTTCAAATACTTTAGGTAGCTTAGTCCACGTTTCCCAAACTGTTACTGAAGCACCCTAGTAGACCCTAGTGGCACTACTACTCAGAGGCACCATCATGGAAAATTTTAAAATTTCAAGACCAATGCAGTGCATCAATTGGACGACATGTAAAGAAGTTCAGAACTTCAACATTACGTTATACTCCCTTCCTTTTGATAGTGTTGTATCTTTGTAAGGGTAAGTTTTTGTTAGCTGCTATGATAAAACATAGACTGGGAAAATTACTATCGAACAGGTTGCAGTTTCAAATATGATTATGCAAGGTTTGAGACGTTGTAAAGTGCCCAATATGTGCACATCCCATTAAGAACAAAATAAAAAAATTAAATGTTTCTGCATTATTATTTTAAGTAGCCACTAAGCTGTTAGGACAGACATATGTAATAAGTTTGCACCTATTTAATAAATGGAACAGTTAGGTATTTTTGTTAGCCTGCAATGCCATGAAAGAATTACTGAAACACCAGGAATGCTACGAACTAAGAAAGTTTGGGAACTTTTGACATAATTAAATCCTTTATGAGAAATATTCAACCCAAAGAGATCAACATAGCCTAAATCTGGACCTTGTGACTTCTCCAGTCTAAAATGTACAATTTACCTCACTTTGAATTGTTTTACTTCATGTTAAAAGTAACAAATTTATACATTGTTTGCTTTGATGCTTAATGCTAAAGAACAGACAAATATCTGAGGGTTATTTCAAAATGTTTAATTCCTATTTACTTTCTTGGGCACAACAATGTCATAGTTAGAAGCCGTAAACAAGTAATCAACAAGTGTTTAGGAATTTTGGAAACAAACTTTAGGCTGATGCTAATCTTAACCTTATAAGGAAAACTGCAGTACAATATAGGAATATTTTATTGTTAGCCAAAATTATTTTTATTCACTATGGATAATGCTATGGATTTTTGTAAGAATTAAAGATTTTTAATATGTAAAAGATATCATTTATTAAAATTTTAACATGTATTACGTTTAGATTTTGATATTTGCTTTCTGAATCCTTTATCATAAATGTGAAATTTGATTATGGGGAAGGTTATGAAAAAGCTTGAAGTTTCCCATGTTAGGATTCATATTTGATTGATTAAACATTTTATTAAAATACATATGTGTAAATATAATTTTATTTAAATCCATTTAGCTTTGGAGATATATATCATATATATATTTGGGATCTACATAATAATACATATTTTCTGCATTTTAAATCATGATAATAGAAGGAACTGAAATGAAGATCAAGTATATTTAGTAAAAAAGAAAATTATATTAACTTGATAAGAAAAACTCAAAGAAATGTAAATCATTGTAAAACTCTGACTAAAATATATAATTTAAATTTTCAAATCTTTAAAAGATTAGCAAATTCTTATTAACAGTAAAAAATATATTCTTTCTTTTTTTCTTTAAATGTATTCTTGAAAATGTTTAACTTGAATTTTATCCATCTTTAGACAGTGGTTCTTGACCTTTGTTGCATATCGTAATTACTCCAAAGCTTTATAAAGTACTGATGTCCAGCTCCCTTTGGGAAATGGGAAGGAAATTTTTAGAGGTGCTAGTGGTTTTGTGATTTGTAGAAGATTCATACTTTCAGGAATGCATGCTGCAATATTTAGGTTGCTATATACACGTATGCATGCATATAACAGTATGGTCACACACATAATTATGATGGGTATATAGGTATTTGTTGTATTCGTTCATCTTCGCCGTATGTTGAAAAAAGACCAAAAAGCCATTTACTTTCAAGTTTAAAAATTTAGAGACAAAATAATTATTTGAAATTTGATAAGTGTTTAACAGGGAGGTTAGGACTGATAGATTAGGCACCCAGCTTTCACATATGATAAATCTTTAGAACTTACAGGAAATTAAAAGTGACTCAAATGAAGTTTCTGTACTACTCCAATTTGAGAACAAAGTTACAATCCCAAATCATTGTTTTGGCAGCATCTGTGGGCTGAAGAACATGTGTAGTTAGTTGTGCATTTAAAAAATGAGTTGGTTAATGCTAAAATTAATCATGTTGCTGTATTCAACATCTATACTGCTAAAATGCTAATAGTTATTAGCAATTAGCAATAATGCTAATTGTTATACTTACAAATTTTTTTTACTTGCTTTTACTTGAGATTTCTTTATCCACTTTCTTGTTTATAATCACTGACTTTTCTGAAGAATTTTTATATGTAAGGCTTACATGCTAAAATAATAGTTTTTAAAAATCTTTTGTAAAAAATATTCACTTGTACTGCAAGGTCAATCTTTTCACATTAATGCTATGCAAAATAGGTGCTGAAAAAATAATATTCTTGGGACCCTACTCATTCAAATCCTTTATCAACCATCAGAAAAATCTGCCATTACCTGATTGGTAGGTTGATAATGATAAAAGGAGATCTGGTTACATAATTAATCAAGGGGATGTAGCTGAGGGTGGAGTGTCCTGTAGAAAGCGTGTTCTCCACCCTTCCCTCCGAAAGCAGGTTGTAAGAATTTCCCTTGTAAAACTTTAACCTTACTGAAGTTTAAATAGTGGCTTTCCTGCCTAAACACAGATGGAGTTCCCATCTGCCAGAGGTAGGGTCCTGATGGAAAAGAATTAGGCTTCGTTTTATTCCTAGTTCTTAGACAAATCTCTTACATTCCTTTATTCCCCGCTTAAGGTTAAATCCATTCTGGTTATTTGAATCTCTATATAAAGAATCACAGAAAGCGTATTTCAGAAATTAAGTAAATAATTATTCTGGAATACATTGATATTTAAAGAAATACCAAGTAAATTATTTTACAGTGCAAACAATCCCTATCTAAACTTTTCAGAAGCCAAGGTTTCACATATTCAATGTATTAGATAATTGTATTCTTTTACATTTTTTACCTATTTAAAAATTTTTTGTGAGTGGTCATAGTTATGCCAGGCTTTTGTATGATTCTTTGAAGCAAATTACTTGTATTAAAAAAAAAAAAAAACCTCACATATTCTAATCTGAGCCCTACTAGAGTATTTTGATTATATATGGAAAATATATGAAAGATATCAAAATGCAAACTTTGATTTTGTTTTAATCATAGTCCAGTATGTGTCTATTTTAGCTTATTAAAAAGACTGACATTCTGTAGAATTTTCTCAAGTATCTATACACATGCATTGCATGAAATATTAATGGAGGAAATAGTCCCACTATTAGAAGATTATACATAAAAGGGAAGTTTGTTCATACTGAAGGTATTTGCCAGTTATAAAGTAGATTGCTGTTTTTAGGCACACATACTCTGAGTCCTTGTAAAAGAAATGTCATTTTTATCAGTCAGTCTAAACATGACAATTTTTTTAATAAAAACAAGACAAGATTAATAGCCCTTTCTCATCTTATAACATCTTCTCTAAGAGATGAGGAAAATACATCACTAACCAAAGTGAAATACACTTTTTTAAACTGAGGATTCTGTTTCATTACATCTTAAGGCGAAAGTCTTTAAAGAACAACTTGTTTAAATTTTATTAGGAAACTATACAGATTAGTAAATGACTAGAACAACAGTGGTTAACTTGGTAATAAACAATAACATTGACTTGTTAAAGCTAGTAATTTCTGAATTCTATCTCACTCATTTCCATGTTCTCATGCTCAGAAAAAAATAGGTAGTAAATATGTATCACCACAGAATTAATACCTGATTTTCCATATTTTTTACACATCTTTTTAATATATAGGCAAAAAATTAAGAACAAAAATATAAAAGCAAATGAATGTCAAATGTAATTTTCCAATCAGCTCTTACTAGAACCATCTCATCTCATTATTTACCTAAAGGATAATGAAAAATATTTGTGTTTTGCCATTTAATTGTAACAGATGTACTCAATACAAGAGTTATAAAAAGAATGTACACACACACGTGTGTAGAGCATAGATACATATATCATTGTAGAGCGTCCTTCAACTCCCATGGGTTTAGCTTATGATCTTTGAGCATTTCTTACAGGATACTACAGAATACTACATATTGGGGAAAACTAAGATAGTGACTTAATTTAAAAGTATACTATCTATACTACTTACCAAATAATATAGTAGGCTTTACTATGGAAGATACTTCAGAGAAAAAAAGATTAACAATGTGCTATTATAATCTCCCTCCCTCCCTCCCCCTTTCCCTCCCTCCCTCCCTTCCTTCCTTCCTTCATTTCCCTATCTTTTGCTTTTTAGACAAGAGTCTCACTCTGTCACTCAAGGTAGAGTGTTGTGGCATTGTCATAGCTCACAACAACTTCAAACTCTTGGGTTTAAGCACCTCCTGCCTCAGTCTCCCAAGTAGTTGGGACTTTATTCCCTGACCATATCACCCAGCTAATTTTTTCTATTTTTAGTAGAAACAGCATCTCGCTCTTGCTCAGGCTGGTCTTGAACTCCTGAGTTCAGGGGATCCACCAGTTTTGGCCTCTAAGAGTGCTAGGATTACAGGTGTGAGCCACCGTGCCTGGCCTTTTTTTTCCCTAATCTTAATTTGAAAGTTAAATGTGTAAAAAGCAAAAGGAAAACCCTCTCATGTGATCCCTCTCTCCTATACCCCCACATTTGTATGTGTGTATATTACACGTAAGGGTGTGGGTATATAGCATATAATGGCTTTCCGGAGTAAAAACATTAGTCCTCTCTGAAGGTTCAGTTCCAGTAATAAATAGAAATGTTTAAATTTTTTTCTCAGGATCAATTATTTTCTTTAGTAAGTCCCCCCAAAGTTCTTCCTAGGTTAATCACAGCCTTCACTATTTGGAAAGTTGAATATAAGAGCAAATTTTGACTCAAAAATGTATTCAACTATGACAACTTTAACATTCTGTATCCCTAATTGATACGTTGACTGAAATAAATAATCTGTGATATCGATGTAATCTAACCTACTCAAGACTCGGGTAATTTCATCTCCTTTATTTGATCCTTAACAACAACACATATTTTTTCTGTACTATATTCTTTTCTATGTGTTCTTAATACAAACCTACTAGATCCATTTCCTCTAACCCATTTGTCCCATAATTTTTTTCCTGTTTAAAGAGAACAAATGTGTTATAACTAACTGCAATATTAATATATGTCTTTTATTCATTTCTATAAATTTATCTCCTCTTTAATTTTAACATGTTTGCATAAGTCGAAACAAACATGTGTGTAGTAATTTATATTTTTTCTTTCAAGGTACAGGTTAGGGATTTTTGTATTTAGACCATTGAATGTACATACAAAAACATGTTCCCAAGCTTACTTTGAAGTGCATTTGAAATGAAAGTTCTGATTTAATTCAATATGAATGAGATATTAATGTTGCATTTTTTTCATTTTATACAAATATTTTATTTGCATAGTTAATATTTTTAATTTTAATATTAAAGTACAAATCAAGAAGATTTGCTTCAGAGAGCTTTCATTACTTTTCTGTATGATTAAGATTCAAGGGGATTTGACACTCCAAATCTTTACATTTTTAGTGTTTTTTTTTAATATGGTCAGCAGAAAGCACACATTAAAATAAAGGTAAGGTCCAAATATTGCCATATTGGTAGATTGTACACAGCAGAAAGAAAACCACTAGTGTAGTGTCTAATAATGTCCTTTCCTCCATTTTAATAAGAAGGTTTGTGTTGTTCTGACATTAAATGGATTAAGCAGCAAGCCTGCTGAGAAAAATACTCAAAGGTATTAAACCCTAGCAGTGTTGGTTTAACTGTAATTACTGTAAAATAAGATTAAGTCTGAGTTTGGAAGAACAACTAGGTTTGACATAAGACTAAAAGGTAACAATGTTCACAGATGCCTGAATTAATGCTTCAGTGAAAAATATAATTAGCACAAGATTTGAAAATATGTCTCCTTTGGCAAATGTCTTCAGAGAGTAATCAGTGCAGTAGACTGATGTAGTGGAAAGAGCACTGGGCAAGTGGCCAAAATCTTTGAATTCAAGTTTGCTGCTCTTGCACTTGCAAGTTCTCTGACCTTGGATAAGAGATTTGTGAAATCTTTGAATCTTGGTGTGGTGCCTATGGCCAATTTGCAACCATTCTCACTTTTTCATAGTGTGTATTCATATACCGCAGAGGCTGGATGGCTAAAAACTGCATTTCCCAGATTCCCATGCTGTTAAAAGTTCCATATGCAAATTTGGTTCAGCCAATTAGATGCACTAGTTAAGAGATTTGGAGGCAAAAGTCAAGTGGAGGTCATCTTCCTGCTGTTCATTGTTCTCTGCTAATAAGTAAGATTGTGGAAACATGATTTTTCTCTGTGATAGATTCCAGCCTGCAAGTTCTAGGGTTTCAGAGGCTATCGGGGTAGCAGCAGTGCTGGCTCCCTGATCCCCTTATTTGTAAGTACAGTGGTGTGTTTTAAATTTGATCAATTCTGTAGTGACTTCTGGACTTACTTTTCTGATTGAAGCAAAAATAGTAGTTCTCATAATAAGTCAATTCTGCTGTCAGTGTTCTAGAACTATTACTGGAATCCCAGCCTAGAGCCTCTATCTCTAGACTTTCTAATTATTTGTTAAGCATTTTATTCCCTGTATTAAATCTCTGTCTACTTAAAATACCTGGAATTTATTCTGTTTCCTGCACTGAACCTGACATACACATGTAAATTTCAATCATACCTTACAAGGTGTATGAGAGGAATAAACCATACTATCTAAGTTTATTTAATATTTTTTATTTTAAAGACGGGTATTCATGGTATGACAAGCAGCTGTGAAAATTTTCATGGCATTCTCATCATTAATTTTACTCAAATATTATTGTTCTAAATACATTTTGTAAAGTACTGGTTTTCTTGGGAAAAAAAACACAGAAGAAACAATTGCATATTCAATTGGTATCGAGATATTATAAATCTCCAATTCTGAAGAATAGCCACAAGTTTGTATGATTGCATTCTTATAAATGAAATAAATAATTTTCACTTCAATTTTATATTTTACCATTACTTTTACCTTTTCTATGATGGTACTAATTAGAAACATTGTGGCTAATTCTGTAAGTGGAAGTGGACTGATAGAACTTTATGTTTATCAAGAATTTGAGATTTGAGCAGAGTTAGAAAAATTTTGCTTTGAGTTTTCTTCTGACCTCATACTTCCTATAGGAATAGATAATTGCCCTCTCTTTTTAAAATCAGCTTCTTTTTAGAAACGTTTGCTGAGGCGCCTATGAAGCCCAAGAGACTTACCTTCTTTAAACCAGCCCACCTGTCCAGCCTCCATAAAGGCAGCCATACTTGCCACGCCAGTTATTTCCTGACTTGCTTTACTGCTGTCCCATTTCAGCTGGACTCCTGACTCTTGGCTTCACTTCTGTCTGCGCCTTTTTCTATGCCCTTTAGACTGGTAAATTCTTTTATTCTGTTTCTCCTAAGAGGGCCATTTTCATTGATTTCTTTTCCTTGACTCTTTCTTGGGTTAATATATATTCTTTCTGTGTGTGTGCGCGCAAGTATAAATGTTTTCCTAGTTTTGGTCTCTCAAGACTTAAATTCACTTGAATCTGAATTATGAAAACATCCTCCACTTCCCCTCAATAGGTGAATTAATAAAACAAGAGGATTATACTGAGTCCTTATATTAGACAGAATTGGGCAGAGTAAGCGATATTGAATTTTCTAGTATTCTGTGCTTGACAGCTTATTTATCTGTACATGATAAAATTCCATCTCATAGCTCTATTTTCATGCTTTCATTTACCATTGCTTTGTCAGTTTTAACTTTAATGAAAAGCTTCTAATTTTCAGATTTATCTTCAATTTTCCTATCCCTTCTTAAATACTGTCACAGACTTTATTCTGAAAATGCTTTGTTCTACATACAAATGCCACTTTTCTTCTTTATAGGCAGTAATTTTTCCTTGTTTTTCAAATCAGTTTTAAATATCCATCCTAAGATACCTATCGACTAATCTAACTTCACTTTCTTATCTAATCGTATCTTCCCCATTCCCTAACTCAAGTCCTGCACTTCAATGAAACCAATTTTCTTATCATTTCCTCAAAATGTAAAATTCATTCTTCTCTCTTCATCATGTTGTGTTAAGAACCTACAATACCTACTAAACTTACTTTAATTGCATCCATTTTACAAACTCCATCTCATAAAATACTTGCTTGTGCCGGAAGCTCTTCCCATTAACATGTAATTTATCTTGCACTATTTATGATTTATTAATGAATAAGTCCTGTTTTCCATGTAATTAAAGAATGTGCTAGTGAAATATTAAGTGCTTACTATGTGTTGAGTTGAATTTATGTATTTAACACAACCTAGCCTGAGCATTTTATTATTCAAATTAAATATCTTAAAAATTACATTCATTAGCCCGGCGCCTGTGGCTCAAGTGGCTAAGGCGCCAGCCACATACACCTAAGGTGGTGGGTTTGAATCCAGCCCCAGCTGCCAAACAATGATGGCTGCAACCAAAAAAATAGCCAGGCATTGTGGCAGGCGCCTGTGGTCCCAGCTACTTGGGAGGCGGAGGCAGGAGACTCGCTTGAGCCCAGGAGCTGGAGATTGCTGTGAGTGATGCCACAGCACTCAACCCAGGGGGACAGCTTGAGATTCCGTCTCAAAAAAAAAAAAAATTACATTCATATTATTGGAATTCTTTTTATATTATTGGTTTGGTCACTTTTAAGTTTCCTCAGCTACAATGTCTCTTTTTCAGTTGCCAATAACAAGTTTGTTATAATTTGAAGTGGGAAAACATTTCCTTTCTTTGATCTGTGTAATTCAGTTCATATATGTTACTTTTTTTGCATTATTATTATTACTGCTCAATATTTTGTTGCAGCAATTGTCTGATTTCTGAATGTATTTATCTTTATTATTTATGAGGTTTTTGTTTCTAGTCCTTATCTTAAACATTGTTATTAAATTTTAAGCCTTTTCAATTTTGTGAAAGTGGAAACCAAATAAACACATGTATGTACCTAGAGAAAATTAAAAAAAAAAAATCCTGCAACAAAGGGAGCAAGATTTTCTGACACTGTGATACCTAGCTAAGTTTGTTATTTTTGTGTGGATTAAACTTGTCATCAAAACAAAGTTAATATTGTATTTCCCTTCAGACAAGGACACATTAAACATTTAGTGCAGGATGCACATCTTTCAGGAATGCAGAACCATAAACAATCAGTTGCATACACTGCTTGTGACATAAGGTGACTTTTACAGTATGCTATGCTGTTTAAAATTAAATATTCACCAGTGTGTATTGCACCTGCAAAAATACTATAGCCTAGCATAAGTTAGCTCGAATAATTTTAAACATTTTTTACTATAGATGGTGACCCCATTAATGATGATATGAGATTCTGATATCATTATTGTGATTGCATTAGATAATTTTTTATATCTATTATGGGATGTAGCAACCAACATATTAGTCACAATGGTAACTCAGCAATTAGTTTACTCCATTGTTGGATGGAGTGTAGTGTCCATCTCTTGGTGTTACCATAGTGGCATTTATGAGAAGCACAAACAGCTTGGTGTACTTATACTACCACAAATTATGCTAGTCAGGAAAACGTGGATGAAGGAATCCATTGTCTCCCTTGTAATTCATTAGCCCTAAAGGAGGTATTTTATAAAAAGTTTTAACACATTTGCATTTATTTTCCATATGTCTTATATAAACTATAATTATTTTTAATCCCCCTAAAATGAGTAAAACTCATCTTTTCCATTCATTTTAAAAAATGGTAATTAGTATTTATTGAATATAGATCCCATGCATTTTATTTTATTTTAATTTTTTGAGACAGTTTCACTTTATCCCCCTCAGTAGTGCCATGATGTCATAGCTCAACCTCAAACTCTTGGGCTCAAGTGATCCTCTTGCCTCAGCCTCCCAAGTAGCTGAGACTACGGGCACCCACCAGAACACCTGTATATTTTTGGGGATGGGGGTCTCACACTTGCTCAGGCTGGTCTTGAACTCCTGAGCTCAGGCAATGAGCCTGCTTTGGCCTCCCAGAGATCTAAGATTATAGGTGTGAGCCACCGCGCCAGCAGGTCCTATGCATTTTAAAACTTCTATTCAGAGTTACAAAAACCCTGTGAGACAAGTGCTTTATAAAAAAATTTAAGTAAAATTCACGTAGCACAAAATTTACCATTTCAAATTATAGAGTTCAGTGGGTTTTTTTGGTGTATTCATAAGGTTGTGAAACCATGAATGTTATTTAATTGCAGAACATTTTTATCACCCCAGAAACAAGCCCCATACTTATTAGCAGCCACTCCCTATTTCCCCAGCTGCTAGCTCTTGGAAGACTCTAATCCACTTTCTCTTCCTGTGGATTTGCCTAATCTGGGGCTCTTATACATGGAATCATACAATAAATGGACTTTTGTGATTTGCTTCTTTCACTTTTAATGTTCTGAAGGTTTATCCGTGTCATAGCATAGACTATTACTTCACTCTTTTTTATGGCTAATATTTTATTGGGTGGCTATGCACCTTTTGTTTAGACCTTCATCAGTTGATGGACAATTAGATTCGTTCTGTACTTTGTATTTTGAATGCTGCTATGAACATTTGCTTGCAAGCTATTGTATGAACTCACAGTTTTATTTTTCTTAAGTAAGAGTGAAATTGCTGGGTTATACAAAAACTCTGTGTTCACTTTTTTGACTAACTGCCACACTATTTTTCCAGTGGTGCAGCCTTTTACATTCCACCAGCAATACATGAAGGTTCTGATTTCTATGCATTTTTGCCATCATATGTTATTGTTATTCTTTATTATAGCCATCTTAGTGAGTATGAAGTGATAGTTCACTGTGGTTTTCATTTTAATTCCCCTAACATGATTATCTTTTCATACATTTCCTGGTCTTTTTTTTTTTTTTTTATCTTCTTTGGTGAAATATTTATTCAAAGCCTTAGCTCATTTTTTTTTTTTTTGAGACAGACTCCCACTGTGTCACCCTGGGTAGAGTGCTGTGGCATCACAGCTTACAGCAACCTCAAACTCTTGGGCTTAAGCAATTCTCTTGCCTTAGCCTCCCAAATAGCTGGGAGCCTCCCAAGTACCTGCCACAACACCCAGTTACTTTTTGTTACAGTTGTCATTGAGCTGGCCCAGGCTGTGTTGGAACCCACCAACTTCAGTATATGTGGCTGGCACCATAACCACTGTGCTATGGGTGCCAAGCCACCTTAGCTCATTTTTAAATAGGGTTAATTTATTATTGAATTATAGGAATTATCTGTATATTCTGGATAATAGACTCTTAGGTATATGATTGCAAATATTTTCTTTCATTGTGTGACTTATTTTTTCTCTTTCTTAATAGTGTCCTTTGATATGCAAAAGTTTTTGATTTTAGTGAAGTCCAGTTTGCCTAATTTTTTATCGTTGCTTGTGCTTTTGGTGTCATATCTATGAAACCATCATCTGAGGTGATAAAGATTTGTCTCTATATTTTCTTTTAAGAGTCTTACAGTTTATTACATTTAGATATTTGATCCATTTTGTGTTAATTTTTATAAATGTTTCAAGTAGGGGGCCTAAATTTATTCTTTTTTTTTTTATTTAATTGAGACAGAGTCTCACTCTGTTACCCAGGCTAGCGTGCCATGGAGTCAGCTTGGGTCACAGAAACCTCAAACTCCTGGGTTCAAGCGATCTTCCTGCCTCAGCCTCTTAAGTAGCTAGGACTAATGGCACCAGCCACAACACGCAGCTAATTTTTCTGTTTTTAGTAGAGACAGGATCTCACTTTTGCTCAGGCTGTTCTTAAACTCCTAAGTTCAAGCAACCCTCCAACCTGGGCTTCCAGAGTGCTAGGATTATAGTCATGAACCACTATGCCTGGCCTTAAATTTATTCTTTTACCTCTGGGAATCCATCCATTCCAGCACTTTTGTTCAAAAGATTTTTGGTTCTTCCATTGAATGGCATTGGCACCTCCCTCTGCTGTATCATTGTCATCATTTTAAACAGACTATCATAGGCTTTCTTCTATCCCTACCAAGTCTTTCCTTGTCTTTCATTATGACTTTTGTTAAATCTCATTTCTTACACAAAACAATTCTTTCACCAAGCAAGCAAGATAGGAGTAACACCTTATTCTTGTCCCCATATAGTAGCTTTGCCTTCATATTTGTGTCAGCTTGCCAAAGAGTCAAAAGCAAACTTCTAGAAAACAGGAAGAGTGTAAATGGAAAATTAAATGATACCTACATTTTGTGGAACATTCATATAATATTTAAATTATATACTGTGTGTGTGGAGGGAAAATAGTCAAATCAAAGTTATGTTCTGTTGAGGTGCCTTCTCTCTATAATGATGCTCAACACCAAAGGCAGATAAAGATTGAATACCAGCCATTTATCATACAAATATTTATTGAATAATTATCTAGACAGTGCACTACCATCACTAATGCTAGAAAAACAAACATAGCTCCTCTCCTCAAGGGACTTATCTAGGAATGGAGAGAGATCAACAAATAAATCACATTCAAGCCCTGCCTACAGTAGGGTGTAAGTATTATGAGAGAATGGGAACAACCAATTTTGCCTCAGTATTACTTAGATGGCAACACTCATTGAAACAGGTCTTGAAAATAAAACTGTTCTAACAAGACAAGAGGGGCAAATACATTTCCAGCCTCCTGAGTGACACATACAAGTCAGAGAGACGCAGGAGAGCATGAAGTATTGAAGAAAGGATCAGTATTTGTTATACTAGATGCTAGAATGCAGATCAGGAATATCATGGCAACTTAGAACTGAGAGATCCATTGAGACAAAATTCTAATCTGAGCTAAATAGTGTAGACTTAATCATCGAGGCCTCCAGAAATCATAGGTTTTTTTTTTTTTTTTTTTTTTTTTTTTTTTTTTGGGGCTGAGTTTGAACCAGCCACCTCCAGTATATGGGGCCAGCACCCTACTCCTTGAGCCACAGGCACTACCCCCTGAAATCATAGGTTTTTAAGTAGGAGATGATCTGGCGCTTGCCACAGTGTATATGTTATTAAAATGATCAGCTCCCAACTCTGAGCCACCTTTATAAGAGAGGAATTACAACATAGTGGTCAGAAAGTTGGACCCCCAAGGCAAACAAAATCAATTCAAATTCAGTCTTCCCAACTAAATATTTATGCAACTTTCAGTAGGTTGTGTAATCTCTCTGATCCTCAGTTTCTTTCTCTGCATATCTCACAGATTTGTTGTGAGATTAAATGGGAGCATATAGGTCAAATCTTTAACACAATTTCTAAATTATATTGTGTGCCCAATAAAGGATAGTCACATAGAAATGTCTTTGAAGGCACATACTTGTCTTTCCAGGGCTAAACATAGTGAGCTGGCCTCAGTCAATAGTTTGGAATGTTATAATGAGGTTAAGAGGACAGTCCAGTACAGCATTTGGAAACACAGGTCCAGAGCTTAAGGATGAATTTGAGTGTGATGGCTACAATCTATGAATCAGGATATCATCAAAATATAAGTGGGAAATGAAGCTCTGACAGGTATAGAGATTGGCCATACAGAACAAATAATAAACAGAAAACACTGCTCAGGAGAGAATATTGAGAGGAAAGAGTGGTCTTTCATGCTATTTTAGAGCACACAAATGTTATAAAAAATATTAAGACTGTGTGCCATTTCCCAAGGAAACCATACAAATATATAGTGTTTTATGTGCAATTTTAAGAGTTCATGGGGATACCATAAACTATTAAATGTCCCTAATTTAAGAAATGAGAAAATAATAAAGAATAAAAAAATGCGTTTGGGAAGGATAAGGGGGAAAAGTCCATGCTAAAACATCTATACACTCGGATGTATCTAAATGATATTTAAGAACCTAGGAGCATTGCTGGTGACGTGGAATAGGACATCAAGGACAAAAATTGTTCAGAGTTTGGATAGAGATCCTTATTTGTCCATATAGCTGAGTTCAAACCAAATATCTGGCACCTTAAATAGAACAAGGCAAATCATCTTACTGTGTTGACAACTTTATGGTAAGACATTTCATGAATTTCCAGAAGTATATTAGTCAAACATTTAAAGTACACATCAGAAAAAAGCACATTGTATCCATGTTGTTTTTCACATGTGTGTTTCTCTTCACCATTAAAATTAGAATTCTGAAGAATACTGTAGATAATTTTTCTAATTCTCAAGTTTGTAAGAATATCCTAGTTAGACATAGTTTTACATAGATACAGTGGTAGAAAAATCTTTCTAAAATGAATGCATTTCTTTCTTTCTGATTTAAATTTTTTCCGTATTTTATAGTCTTAATCTTTTGCCTCTTTTTAAAAGACATGGAGAAAAAGGATAAAGGTCTTATTTACATTTCCATCTAGTTTCTGTTGACACAGTAAGTTTACTCTTATTGATTAATTGGATTCCACTCATCTCTTTCGGCCGTAGTGCTTTAGTAATTAACCAGTTCTATCCATACTGGGAAGTGATAAATTATTCATATTATTCTAACTGGTAATAAGGTTATCATAGGGATTAAAGTTGGATTTAGTTATTGTTTACACTGTATACACATCTAAAACTAATTAGTCTAGGAAGCTGAATCAGGGGGTAAAGGGACAGATAAGAGGCAGATGTGTGTGTGTTCTTTCATATTTCCATAATTAATCATTTATTATAAATCTACTGTTTCTTAGGAAATATATGAGGCATTAAGAAAACGAAGATGAATTAGACACTCTCCCTTTCAGTAAAAACTCAATCTAGTTGAGGATTCAGCATGTAAATAATTATAAAGCACAGAAAAGAAAATGTTTAGATTACTTGGGTTGGGGAAATAGGAAATGTCAGGGAAATGTCAAAGAAAAAGTGACCACCTGGGAAAAAAATTTGAAAGATAAAATATGAATCAACCTGAAAAGTATGAAAGGGGAAGAGAGTTCAGGCAAAGGGAATAACATATTCAAAGGCAGGATGGCATAAAGAAGCATGATGTATTCCCTGAATCACAAGTATTGTTCGTATTTAACAATAGGACAGTTGGATAAGGAACAGGAAAAAGATAAATGGGCTGGCAGATATACTGTATTTCATGAATAAATTCTCCTAAGTTTGTAGGTGGCTGCTTGAAAGCCATGGTTGATTGATGAGAGTTTGGAAGTCGTATCCTTATTTCATGGGAAATCTTGGCTGTGATTAATTTGTGATGCCTGCCTTGGGCTTGTGGATGAGATGAGGCAGATACTATTACTTAAACACCTTTACTTATCCTAGAGGAAGCATTGGCAGATGAAACTGGAAAAATAGGCTGGGAGCAGAGCATAAAGAGCCAAACAAACTGTGGCAAAACACTTTAGCATCTGTGAGGTCTATGAATTCTCATTGAGTAGTTATCCAGGACTGTCTCACTGTACAAATTATGTTTGATAAAATAACTCATGGAAGTTTGGGAGTGAATCCGAAAAAGTAGAACCAGTAGGGAGATTATGATAATACAAAAATGAAGGCTTGACCTAAAGGCATACAAATGAGGAAGGAGAGAACAAGATTGAGTTGACAAGTATTTCCTGGGTAAAATAAATAGTATTCGATGCTCTCGTGATGTGGAGGGAAAATTTTTTAAGGATCACTCCTATGTTTTCTTTTCAATGATTGGGCAGATTATGATGCCATGAATGAGATTGGGAATTCAGGGGTGTATGTGTGTGAGGGGGGTGAACTGGATGTTGTACATATCAAATATACTTGGTCTGCTGAATGTAGAAATAAAGATAACCGATAGGTTATTAGAAAATCTTTATGAGGGCTAAGGTAGGGGAGACAGTGGGTGGGGAGTGAGAGAGAAGCCGAAGGCATAGATGCTTAGAGTGATTAGCATACAGCTTATTGTTCAACAAGCCAACTGGTCCACTAGAAGTATTTACACAGTGGCTTTACCTTGCATTCACCACAATAGATCAGTATTTTATTTCCAACTTTGGAGAGCTAGAAAATGTGTTATTACCTCAGTTTTTTAGACTTTTCGGAATAAGTAATCTCTGTGTATCAGTCAGTTGCATCCTCTCTTCAGGGGATATTTTCCCCCATTTAAAAGAAAATGCCTCTATTGTAAGCACATAATTTTATAAAAATTACACAGTGGATAATACTTTCTAAGAAGGTGCTTGAAACATAACAGCAATAGCAAAGAACCAGTCAGTGGTTTTCAGCACATTTTTAGCTAAAGTGTAAGATATAAAAATGGAGTTGTTCTGGCTATTTTGTGATTACCTGATGCTAGCAAGAGGTCTTGGACCATTCAGGTTTTAGCAGAACATACGGTGGAAGCGCTGACGTATTTGGAGATGCACCATTTCCAGCCCACTGTCAAGAACACCTTAGCATTAGTGAAACTCTCAGGCCTTCAGACTTCAGTGTTTCCTTCTCCAGGGCTGTGCTGGAACTGGCTTGGACCAGCTTGGGAGAGTCAATTGTGCACATCTCTTCTCAACTTTCTGTTCATTATGTCATGCTGATAGCTTGAAGCTGGCCATAGTGAGTATTGCTACAACACAGAATGAGGAAGTCCTACATAATAGAGCTTCCTTTTTCTCCCACCCCAGACCTATTAAACACTTACCAATACCCACTCCACTCTCTCTTCCCTTCTCCTGCACTCCCCACTTCAATTTCACAAATTTGTATCTCTAGACCCGTGATTTGACCATAGGTTTTCTTTAGATACCTTTTTTTCCTCGGACAGGACTGCCACTAGTTAGATTAGAATGACTCTTACTCTTTCTGCTTTTTCTTTTTTATTATTTCACACACTTTACCCAACATAAAAGAGTAAATAATTGCAGAAAACCCTGAAAATATGGAGGTTATGACCCTTTCTAACTTTGACCTGAGAGAATGCAGCTCCTTTACGGAGTTCTGCAGATTTCCTGCATGTTTTTTTGAATGAGGATAGAGAACCTCCTTTCTGTTCATCTCCTGTTTACATGAAGGAGGGGACCATCTGTGTAACATTCATGGCCTCTTGCTCTGCCTCTTTCTCAGCGTCAACGACAGATAAAAACTGACTTACATAGTAATGTGTAACATCTATTGATCCACATTCTCAACTAGATAAAGTATTAGGGAATCCCACCCTCTTTTTCTTTGTTCCTCTGCCTTGGACTCATGAGAAGCTTTGTTTGTAGGACAGTCTGCTCTGTATACCTAAACTTTAGCTTCTCAAGCTGTCCTGAAACCAAACTGGGGAAGGGAATAGGAGGGAAGAGTGTGTGCAAGCTGTTCTGCCAGAGGTGAAGCTGTCTTCTCCAATTGATTCCTCAGGTATGTAACTGACATTTAGATATATATTGGTCTGTATCTGATGCCTTATTTTTTAAAAATTCTGAACACATAAAGGAAAGAATTTAAATGCCGCATGTACCATAAAAGCCTAATAACTTTCACATGCTGCAAGATTAGCTCAAATACCACCTTTTCTGTCAAGCCTTCCATAGGCAAGTCAGCCAAAATGTCCCTCTTCCTTTTGAGCCCCAGGTGCTGCCCATCCCTCTTCCTGTGGAACTCCTAAAATACTCAACTATGTTCGTTATTTTATATACATCTATTCTCAAGAAGACACATATCAAACATTTCCTTTTATGCGTCCAGAAGTATTCATGAGTAACTAGTAAGAATGGTTTTGTCAAGAAAGCTTAAAAGACAGTGCAGATAGGTGGACTTACTTTGCAGCATACTTTTTGCAGATTTTGGATTTTGTTCCATGAATTATCCTTCAAAAATTAATACATTGAGAAAACAAACCTTAACATTACATTAGTCATCCTAATAAACTAACAATATATTAATAAAATAATAAAATTTTATTCTAATTAATCTTCTAAATCTATAATTTGATCTCTAGCAACTACATAATTATACCAATACAGCCCCATTTGGAATTGTTTTAGAAAACCACACTTTAATGTTTTGCCATGGACTTTTACTGAGGGACAATTTTGGAAAGAGACATAAGTTACCATATATGCCTTGGCAGTTTCTGAAACAGTATGTATTTGTTTATTCTGTAGTTTAAGACTTAGAACTGTGAGTCAAGAAAAGAATATTGTTTCTACTTTGGAGCTATACAGTTCTTCAAATTACAGAGTTATTTACCAAATCTAAAACAGAACAATAAGAATAAAAAAACAAAGTTATATAGACTGTGGTCAGTGAAGCCTGTAGGTCAGCCCAATGTACAAAACAGATGGACGTGGAGCTGCTTTGCCAAGAGGCTTCCAGGTCTTGCTACTTGTCTTTAACTTTGCTTAGGAAGCACTAATTTGGGAGTCATTGTTCCACACGATTGAAGTAAAGTAACTGTCACGTTTCTCTTTTTCCCTTGTGAACCATGAAGCTCCAGAGGTGAAGTTTATGTCTTTTCTTGGATATTTCTCTGGGTAGAATCTCTTCATACAGTTTTTCCCTCTCTTTCCACTTTGTTTCTACAATTGTTGCAAGTTAGCATATCTGTGTTTACAGTGTAAACTGCCTCAAATTTATTAAGTTGACTGCATATGCATTAATCAGTCAGTCAATCTCTCAGTTGGATGGAAATAGACTCTCAGTTATGGTTTCCCACTTCCCCAAAAGTTTAAGGCCTGCCCCTTCCTCTCCTGCAGCTCTCCACAAAGCATGTGCTCAGAGGCAACTAGGGACTGACACAGGGCAACAGACCTCGGTACCCATCTGATAGTCTCGGGGGCACTCCGGTATGAGATGTGAAAATTTAATAGATAAACTACATATTTAAAATACAGAAGTATTGGCAGATTCTGAATTTCTGCAACAAACTTGCCTGTCTTTTAGGAAATACATTTAAGAAAAACATTTGCCCACACCAATGCCTACACCCATCAGATGACACAAATAACCTGAAGCTAATAAGACTGATGACAGATTTATCTATTTAAGACTATGGATTGTGACTTCTGGACAGCTGGAGAATGCTTTGCTCGAACAGTTGCTAAATACAGGAACTGTCTTTTCCATGTCAACATCACAACAATTGGCAATAACTTTATCCATAGTGAAGTGTGAGTTAAGGAAACTGGCCATGTCATGTCCCAAAGCTAGATTTGTAAAGGGTGCATAACGTTGTTAGATCAAATAAATGCCAACCTGGAAATTCACCAGTTGTGACAGCAGACTAGGAACTTTCCAATTTTTGTTAAATATATCTGTAATTTGCAAGAGGTACTGATAGGAAAGGAGGAAAAAAGAGAGTACAAAAAAACCTCTTCGGCCTTACAAAATATTCAGCAATGTTTTTGCCTAGGACTTAACTTTTATTAGACACCATAATAAGGTTCAAGTTTTACAAGGTAAGCAAGACATTCAGAGAATATGTAGACTTTCCATGGGAAGAATAAGAAGAAATCAAAAACGTCAGAATTTAGGCACTCAGTTTATTAAAAGCGCTGTTTCTCTTTCTGTACTTACTGACTGTGATGCCCTTCGCACATATCTAAAGACCAGCAGTCTTTCTCTCACCTTCAACTCTCCTCTCAACAGTATTATAATTTAAGTACTTGTTAAAGCTCAGCTGCTAAATTCTGGCCTTGTACCTGTTTGGGGAAGTGGAATAGAAAAGCTGCTCTTAGTAACCCAGCTGTGCTTGAGGAGTCATTCATTACCCACTGGTTTTCTGCTTCTGGAATTTGGAAAACACTAAGGCAGTGCTAACCAATTATAATTCAAGAAGTAAAATTTATGACCTTCATAAATTCATGGCCCTAGATTTCATTTATTATTATCTTTGATTCATCATACACTTCATTATTGGTTCAGAAAAGTCCTGCCTCAGGGGAAACCTTTGCGTCCCTGGCGAATCAGGAAGACTGGTCACACAGAATCACAACCCAACTCGCTCAAATAGCTCATTTTTTTCATTATTTAAACTTAGAGTTGGTAGCTACCATTTGTATCACTAGTATTATTGGTCTCCCAATATACGTACTACATTCTCTTCTAAGCATGTGAGATCAATACTAGCATTAACCTTACTTTACTAATAAAGAAGCTGGGTTTTAAGCACAACTTTAAGCACTTTGTACTAGGGCCCAGAAGCAAATTAAATGAAGCATCAGTGTATTCATCAATATGCCTGCTTTTCTTCACTGGTAAAACAAATACATATGCTGTGGTTTGCACTGTTAGAGTGAAATAAAATGGTATATTTCTAAGAGCTAATAGTTTTAGTGTAATTACCACTCTAAAGAATATGATTATATTTAAATTATCATTTGTATAATGTGACCCATTATAAAATTGTAATGAATAGCATTTTTTTTTTTCAGCTACCTCCTAGAGCAAGGAAGAACGTGGTTATTAGAGACACACATTCTAGGTTTTAAGATTAATCCTTATTCCAGCCAGGCTCAGTAGTTCATGCCCATAATCCTGGTACTCTGGGGGGTGGGGGGGAGAAGCAGGTGGATTGCTTGAGCTCAGGAGTTTAAGATAAGCCTGAGCAAGAGCAAGACCCCTATCTCTAAAAATAGCCGAGTATTGTAGAGGGTGCCTGTAGTCTGGGCTACTCGGGAGGCTGGGGCCAGAGGATTGCCTGAGTACAAGAGTTTGAGGTTGTTGTGAGCTATGATGTCATGACACTGTACCCAGAGTGACAAAGTGAGACTCTGTCTCAAAAAATAATAATAATAATTTTTATTCTTTATTTTACAATCTGGGGCAGGGGTCCTCAAACTTTTTAAACAGGGGGCCAGTTCGCTATCCCTCAGACCATTGGAGGGCCAGACTGCAGGCCCCAGGACGAGTTAGCTGCTAAGCAGGACAGGTAGCGGCAGCAAAAATGCCCAGCGGGCCAGATAAATGTCCTCCGTGGGCTGCATATGGACCCCTGAATTCTGGGGCTTTAAAGGAGGAAATATAATGTTTCCACAATATTAGGACTAGTTTATCTAGTTCATAGCTCAAATTCTTGTTTGCCTTTGCTCTGATTCAGTACTATTTTTTTTTCTTTAAGTGTATGTATGCATACAATGAGGACATTTATAATCTTGCACTTTTTCTGTGATGGTTTGTTTAATGCCCATCTGTCTCAGTAGACCATAAGCTCCCTCAGGGAAAAGATTTCATTTTTTGTGGTCAGCATTTTATTATCAATGCCTGACACAAGGTCTAGTCCGTATTCAAATATTTGTTAAATAAAAGAGTCCTGAGGAATTGAGTATGTAGGCAAACATAATTTTATAAGCATTGTGTCAGAAGTGAAAAATACAGTATATGGTGAGAATTAAGAAAAAATAATCAAGTTTTAGAAGTTCAAATCAATGCAATAAAATGGTTTGCAACATAAAATTAATGTTATTTTATTATCACAGTTAACATTTATTGAGAATTTACTATGTGCCAATTACTGTACTAAATACTTTTTTAAAAATTGAATCCTAATAACAAATCTATAAAGAAGGTATTATTATTGGCCACGATTTTACATCTGAGGAAATGAGCCTTTGAGAGGTTAAGCAACTTTATTATAATCTCACTGCCAACATGTACTGGATCTGAGACGGTAATATTAATAACAGTTGCTTCCACAGAACTCCGTACTTCCTTTGTCATGACACTGCTCCAAGTTCTTTGTCAATGCTTGCTCAGTATCTGTCTTTCCCACTCTAGGAAGTAAGAGTCTGTATCTATTATATTTAACATTATTTTCATAATCGAAGTACCTGGCATCCAACAGCGATAGATAGCTCAACAATATTGGTCAAATGAAGTCAACGAATCAATAAACGTATGAAACAACAGAGGACTTAAAAAATTGTGGAGAAAATAACAGATTGCCAGGCAGCACCTGTGGCTCAAGGAGTAGGGCATCGGCCCCATATATAGGAGGTGGTGGATTCAAACCCGGCCCTGGACAAAAACTGCAAACAAAAAAAGAAAATAACAGATTGCTAACATTCTCGAAGGGTTATAACGCAGATGCCTATTCCCTGAGATGATTATCCACAGTTGGCTTTTAAAAGAGACTGCAGCTGTAAGTACACAAAATGATACATCCATCTGGCACAGAAGCCAGCCCCACGAAGGACAGCAGCCAAGTGCTTTATATTGGAAGCTGTGTTGCATGAAGAGAAGTAACTCTGGCAAAATCTAGAAATGATGACTGGAGATTATGAAGTAATTCTTCTGAAGAGAGAGGATAACCTTGGCACTACGACATTATTAAATAAACTGTCGTCATGATGGGAAGCTTCTCTACACCTTCCTTGTTCCTCATGGAGTTGTTCCCAGCCCAAGTAAGAAGAAAAGATACAGCACAGCTGCTTAGGCTGTGCCGATCCTATCCTTTTGTAACAGAGCACAGCCTTGGGTATGCGATGCTTACTTTAGAGTGAAGGCAAGTTAAAAGCAGATAAGAACTGACAGTTCTATCAGATGGAACTGTTTAATATACTCTGGAACAGTTAATGTACTTGGGTGAAAACTGGTGCTGGGGGTTTTTGGTATAGACCATTTATTAGTAGGTTTGTCTGAAAGAAGATTAACCAGGGGAGGATGGTGAGTGGATGGATGGTAGATGGTTGATGGATAGTAGACAGTTGATGGATAGATGGGTAAATAGATTCAGGTGATGACAACGGGCATAGAAATAAAGACATTCACTAAGAAAACAAAGAATAACTACTTTTATAATTCTTTGTTCAAATACGTCTCTAAATCAGGAACAAAGATGACTGTAGTGTAAAAGTTAGGAACTGGTAGTTTTCTTTAATGGTGTATTGGAAAAGAGCACAATTTAGTCCTTGTGATGATGAGTTTGATTTTAAACATAAGTTGACTACGCCAAGGGATCTAATTACAAGATTAGGATATTCTTGAGGAATCTTCAGTGAAGACCAAGAGTTGGAGACCATCAACATTGACATGACCATTGCAGTCATCAACATAGGTTAATTTGCCAAGAAAGGAGAAAACCAGTGAGTTACAAGAATACCCACAGAAAAGGGACAAGAAGATGAATTGTAATTGAAGTAGTGGTCAGAAGGTGTTCAGGATTATAGAAGTCAAAAAATGAAAGAATTTCAAGAAGAACCATAGTTTAACTTGTTCAATATGACAAAGGAATCAAGCAGGAGAAGATTAAGAAAAGACGTTTGAATTTATCTGAAAGGAAAGTCCCTGACATGCAGAGTATTGACATATGGAAAGCAGCCAAAAAGCAGATTAAACAGTGAGAGTTGAAGTTAAAGGGGGTGGTAGGCATACGCTACTTATTTAAAAGCTGTGGGTATAAGGGGAAGGAAAGAAGTATAATGGTGGGAAATGTTAGGGGCATTAGGTTAACAAAATAAAAGGATACTGATATAATAAAGTAGAATCTAATCTTGAATTCTAAACTACTCCCTCCTAGTAAATTAGTAGCCTTGAAGGCTCATTAACTTTGTGAGGGCACTAGGGTATTGTTCCATGCATCCTAGTTGCACAGCCTGACAAAGGCTATTACTCATAGCTTTAGGAAACCACTTCCTGTCACGTTGGAGAGAGTCCCTTGGAAATAAAGATACCATTATAAGAAACAGAAGCAGTAGTGTCTGCTTGTATAAGGAATATATATCTGAAGATAATTGTCAAATCCTTTCACCAAAAGCAAATCTCCCATTATTAGATTTTAAGCTACCAGGTCATTCCTGTATCATCTTTATGCCTCAGTTTTGTTTTATTTTTTCATTTGCAAAATAAGGGGTTTACAGTTGACGATATGTAAGGAAACTTTCAGCTTTCAAAATCTATATTCTCTGATTTGTTCCTTCTCCAACATCATCACCTGGGAAGAAAGGAAGGGCAATCATAATACAAAATGCAGTGATTCAATTAAGAATGGACAGAGGAAGCCTCTTTATTTTCTTTTTTTCTTTCTATTTTCCACACTTTGGTTTAAAAATGCATCTCAAAAGCCTCTTTATGGATGTTAGGAATGCTAAAACTTTTTTTTTTTTGAGACAGAGCCTCAAGCTGTCACCCTGGGTAGAGTGCTGTGGCATCACAGCTCACAGCAACCTCCAACTGCTGGGCTCAAGCGAGTCTTCTGCCTCAGCCTCCCAAGTAGCTGGGACCACAGATGCCCACCACAATGCCTGGCTATTTTTGGGTTGCAGCCGTCATTGTTGTTTGGCGGCCCGGGCTGGATTCGAACCCACCACCTTAGGTGTATGTGGCTGGCGCCTTAGCTGCTTGAGCCATAGGTGCTGAGCCAGGAATGCTATAACTTGATGCAGACATTATGAATGCTAAGAGTGCGAAAATTTTTACAAAGCAGTCATTGACTTTTGAAGTATTTTACTTATCATGACTGCCATTATAATGTTAATTCCTTTAACATAATTATTTTTTGAAAACAGAGTGTTTGTTATTGAAATGGACTTTCTTGGCTCAGCACCTGTGGCTCAAGTGGCTAAGGCGCCAGCCACATACACCTAAGGTGGCAGTTCGAATCTAGCCCGGGCTCGCCAAAACAACAATGACGGCTGCAACCAAAAAACAGCCGGGCACTGTGGCAGGAGCCTGTGGTCCCAGCTACTTGGGAGGCTGAGGCAGGAG
>NW_003852423.1:0-21628 GCF_000181295.1 Otolemur garnettii | reverse complement strand
AAAAAAAAAAAAAAAAGAAAAGAAATGGACTTTCTTTTCTATAGGCTTTTGATTTTTAGGTTTATTTGGAAGAGAGTGAGAATTCTATTGTTCTCTACACCTTATATTGTACAAAGCTTTAATGATACATTTTGTAATTGTTAAAGCCTAAACTGTGGAATGTTCCAAATCAAGTGGGCATATATTTGTTGAGGACCTACTAGTATGAGATTTTGGAGATATCAAAATGAAAGTAGGGAAGTTACCTGAGAGGAATGGCCAGGTCTTTATTAACTATCATCTACATGCTAATTTACAGCTTAAAATGTGATTTCACCTCATTTCTTATTTAATCCCGACAGCTTCCCTGTAAGGTAAGCATGGTACTTAGTTTCCTATTTACAGATAATAAAATCAAGGACAAGAGAGAGAAAATGAGGTGTCCCAAGTCAAAGTAAATGATGGACTGAATCTTCCCACCCAAAATATCAATCTCTTTTTACTGTACATGGAGGCAATAGAATGGA
This sequence comes from Otolemur garnettii, assembly GCF_000181295.1. NCBI lineage: Eukaryota > Metazoa > Chordata > Mammalia > Primates > Galagidae > Otolemur > Otolemur garnettii. The sequence goes on along the minus strand of NW_003852423.1, from coordinate 21,122 downwards.
AGAAATGTTCAGACACCTACAGTTAGAATAGGGATATTAAAGGTAAGGTTGGATGGGGGGATGTGTGGATATTACAGCAGAAAATAAGGCTGGAAAGCAGGGTACAAATCACAGACTAGAGAAGTTTAAATACCAACCACAAGAGTTGAGGTGTTATCATTTATGGTTTATTTGCTAAATGAAGGATGTTGAACATGGGAAAAATAAGGTCAGATTTAATCAGGTAGAAATTGAAACTCTGAACATATCAATAATAAGCAAGGAGATTGAATCAGTAAGTTAAAATCTTTCAATCAAACAAGTGTAATGGCTTCATTGTAAAAATTTAATCAAACATTTAAAGAAGAATTAATTCCAATCCTTCTCAAACTCTTACAAAAAATTGAAGAGGAGTAAATACGTTGAAACCCATCTTATGAGGCTGGCATTACCCTGATACAAAAGCTAGACAAGGACACCAGGAAAAAAGAAAATTTTAGTCCAATATTCCTGATGAACATAGATACAAATGTCCTTAAAAAGTACTAGTGAACTGAATTTAAGTACACTAAAGGGATTATACACCAGGATCAAGTGGGATTTAACCCTGGTATGCAAGGACGGCTCAACATATGCAATTGCTTAATGTGATATACCACATTAACAAAATGAAAAAGTCATCCTTGCAATAGATTCAGAAAAAGCATTTGAAAAATCCAACAATTTTTAATGACTGATAAAAATTCTCATTAAACTAGATGTAGAAGGAATGTATCTAAACATAATAAAGGCCGTATACGACAAGACCACAGCTAACATCGCACTTACTGGTGAAAAGCTGAAAACATTTTCTCTAAGATAAGGAACAAGACAAGGGTGTCTACTATCACCCAATATAGTACTGGAGTCCTAGTCAGAACAATCAGGCAAGAGAAAGAAATAAAAGACATCTAAAGAGGAAATGAAGAAGCAAAATTGTCTCTGCAGATGATATGACACTATGTGAAAGAAACCTTAGAGAATCCATTCCCCCAATTTTAAAACTAATAAACTAATTTGGTAGAGTTGTAGGGTACAAAATAAATACATAAAAACCAATTGCATTTCTATATACTTACAACAAACTAGCTGAAAAGAAATTAAAAAATCAATCTCATTTATAATAATGTCAAAAAATAAAATACTTCGGATTAAATTTAACCTAGGACCTATACAATGAAAACTAGAAAACACTGATGAAAGAAATTGAAGGAGACACAAAATAAAAATGTGTTCTGTGTTCATGGATTGTAAGAATTGTAATAATATTGTCAAATTGTCTACACTACTCAAAGCTATCTATAGGTTCAATGTGAACCTTCTCAAAACCCCAATTCCATCTTTCATAGAAATAGAAAAAAAAAAACCCTGTAATTTATATTAAACCATAAAAGTCCCCAAATAACTAAAATAATCTTGAACAAGAAGAACCAAGTTGGAGGTATCACACTTACCAATTTCAAATTAAATTATGAGTCCACAGTAACTAAAACTGTACGGTATTGACATGAAACAGACACAAACCATTGAAACAGAATAGAGAGCCCAGAAATAAACCCTCACATATATATGGTCCACTAATTTTCAGCAAATGTTGGGGAACTGACTATCCACATGAAAATGAATAAATTAGACCTTTATCTTACATCACACACAAAAATAAACTCAAAATGGATTAAAGACTTAAATGTAAGACCTGAACCCTCAGACTCCTAAAAGAAATAAAAGGGAACAGCTCCTTGATATACGTCTTTGCAATTATTTTTGTGTTTGACAACAAATGCAAAAATAAGCAATTGGGAGTACATCGTACTAAAAGGTTTCTTCACAGCAAAGGAAATAATCAAGATGAAAAGGCAATACATAAAACGGTTGGCAATCTATATGTGCCATTAGGGGGCTAATCTCAAAGTATGTGTCTTCCAAAGAAGACATACACATGGCCAATAGGTATAATATATGAAAACGTCCTCAACATCACTAATTATCAGGGAAATGCCAATCAAAGCCACAAAGAGACATGAACTTATCCCCATCAGCATGGCAGTTATCAAAAAGTCAAACTAGAGCAAATGTGGGCAAGGATGTGGGAAAAGGGAACTCTGGCACACCGTCAGTAGGAATGTAAATTGGTATTGCCATTATGAAAACGGTATGAAAGCTCTTCAAAAAATTAAAAATAGAACTACTGTATAATCTAGTCATTCCACTTCTGTAGATATTCAAAGTAAATAAAATCACTGTCTCCAGAGACATCTGCGTGTCCACGTTGACTGCAGCATTATTCAATTAGGTTGTTTACATGTCTTGGCTATTGTGGCCACAGACCAACAGCTAAGCAAATGCCTCCCAAATGAAAGAGAATGGAGGGAAAGAGCTTTTATCTTTCTTTGCGCCTGAGAATGTGACCTGAAAGAATTATGTCATTAAGTGTTATAAACTTCTTGTGTTTAGTTTTGGGGGGAAGATAGTTGGTACACTAGTATGTTACTGCTGTTGTATCAAATCACTGCAAACTAATTAGCTTAAACAATGCATATTTATTATCTTAGAGTTTTGTGGGTTAAAAGTCTAACACAGTTTCACTGGGTTAAAATTAAAGTGTCAGCAGAGCTGCATTCCTTTTATGAGGCTTAGGGGACGATCCATTTTCTTGCCTTTTCCCTGGTAGCTGCTCACATTTTTGATTCATGGCCCTTGTCCTTCATCATGAAAGGCAGCAGTATTAGTGCCTTAGTCCATTGCTGCTGCTGGGACAAAATGCCGCAGACTGGGTAATTTAGAAATAATAGAATTTCTTTTTCTCACAGTTCTGGAGGCTAGGAAGTCCTAGATCAAGTTGCTGGAAGATTCAGCATCTGCTGAGAGCTTGCATCCACCTTCTGCTTCAAAGATGGCACCCTTTTGTGTTCTTACAAGACAACGGATCAAAGGTCAGGGAGGTCCCTGAAGGCTCTTTTATAAGTGCGTTCATCCTATTTGTAAGGACACTTTCCAATAGACCCCACATCTTAATACCACCACAATGGGAATTACATTTCAGTGAATTTTGAAGGGACACATTTAAGCCATAGCAGGTGGGCTAAATCCTTCTCAAGTCATGGCTCTGGCCCTTCTTCCATTGTCATATTTCTCTTTCTGACCAGAACTCCAAGAAGTTTCTCTGCTTAAGATTGTAATTAGATTGGGCTCTTGCAAATAAATCCGAGATAAACTAGTAACCAGAATCCTATTTACAACCCTTAATAACTTTTTCCCATGTAGCATAATATATTCATAGGTACTACGGAATTTTTTTTTTTTTTTTGCCTACTAAGGTTAAAGACAAGGTATAACAATCATAAAGAAATCAGTGTTACAGTGAACAGCTAGACAAAAAAACAAAAAGGCAACAGATTCTTGAGACTATAGATCAAGAGAAAAATTGATCAATGGTAAAGAAGCCAAAGGACTTTCTTCTAATCATGAGAGGATAATTATTTACTTAAGTATAGTTCCAGAAAAAATAATGTATCTCAACTGTCCACAGTTTACTGGTGCTTTTGCAAATTTGATGTGGCAGTTCAGACTGGTTAATTTTTCTGTCTTGGGACTCTGTCTGCTAAAGATGCTCTGGTGAGTGAATAAAGGTTGGCCTTGGCAAGTTGTGGGCCAAGTTACCAGCTATACTTATTCTCAGGTATGTGCAGGCCTCTCCCCAGGATTATGAGTGGTAGAACGTTTCCCAAAGTCACTTCAGGTATTTAAGTAGAAGATCTTTCTACTCTTGGCTTTATGAGTGTGAGTGGAGAGCTTAGGCTGTGAAGCTTTGGCTGTGGTGGGTAGATGCCATGAGCATGAATTTGTTGCCTTCTGCAGGCAGACAGCTCCCAAATATGAATGGCAGTTATGTCTGAGGAACTGGGTTCTACAGATTCCTGAGGGGGCACTCGAGTTGTGAGGGGTAAAGCTGACCTCAGATTTGGCAGAGTGGCTGCGGGTAGATCCTCTGCTCTGCTTTTTATCCTGGGTACTGGTTTTGCCACTAAGGGGATTCCATCTCATTGTGTTTGGCAGGTCTAAACTCAAAACGTTCTAGCTTGTCTGACACTGTATGGGTATAGACAAAACGGAACTGGAGCAAGTTCTAGCACTGGGGAAGGGTCCTAGAGATCCCTGGGCATTCACCAGTTAGTTACTCAGTTGTGGGGAGCTCTGCTGTTTGCAGCAAAAGGAATAGGGCAAATAAAGCGGGTATATACCAACCATTACAGAAATATTTATGATTTAACAACAGAAATGGGCATACTCTCTGCATAACAGCCCTGATTCTGGCTTAAGCAAAGCAGTGGGAAATTTTTCTTTCCAATTCCTATAACCCAAAGGGCTCTCATCCTCCACTTCCTAGGCCCAAAGGAGCTTTTTATTCCACATCTACCCTTCTAGATGTTGCTCCCCATTGGGATTCTACAAGGATTTTCTGCTCTTACCCCTTAAAATGTTAGCACCTTTCTCACTACATATGTCTTTAGTTTTTGGCAGAGTATGCCCTTTATATCTTACTCATCAAGATATTTCATGAGAGGTGTCTTGGATTTATAATGCAGTTAGCAAGTTGGTTCCCAACCTTCTAAAAATCAGAGAACGAACTAGCATGGGGTAAAATTGACATCCAGTTATCCCAATTTCCACATTAATTGCTGTGATGATCACTAGATTTATTTATCCTAAGTTGACTGATATACTTCAAGGATACTCTCTCAAATTTAAATAATATCCTCCAATTAAAGTGGATCTCCCTACAAAACAAGAAAATCTGATAACAGGAGCATTTATATGATCATTCAGTGGGTTTTTACTGAAGCCTCTAAGTCAGACATCATGGTACGTGCTGGAAGTACAAATATGACAGGCAGAGATTATTCTAGAGATAGGAGTTTGACTGATGAGCAGTTGTTGATAAAAGTGATAACAAAAAATAGTGAGAATGGAAAGGTTTAGCAGAGGAAATGACTAGTCAAGATTTTGTGGGTTTTAGTATATAATGTTTGTATGTGCATAGAACCTTTTTCTTTTTTTTTAAACCTATTTCCTCTTTCTAATGATGCAAAGGCTAGGTATCAATCATTAAGACTGAAATGTCTAGACTAGACTAATATTCTCAAGGTTCTTGGCAGATGACTCACTTGGGTATGAAACCACATACACCCAAAACAATCACACGATGGAGTCCAGGGTAGTCTGGTAACTCTTGACATTTAGAATAGTAGAAATGAGTGACCACAGAACGGCAAGTTGCTATACATGGTAATCTGATAAGAGAGTAAAGGTGGATGCACAGAATTTAAAAGGAGTTTATGTCTATTACCTTCTAGTTCAGATCAAACTTTTCCTGTAATATGACTGGTATTTGCAGTTAAAACTGGGTCTACTCCTTTTTAAAATGATGAAATCATATAGTTAAATTTTTGGTCCACCTTCTCAGAAGCTTTCAGTATATAACCTCAAACTAAATTTTTCCCTTTGCTAAAAATGTATTTGGATTTAAACTGTTTAAAAACAACTAACCAAGGGCGGCGCCTGTGGTTCAGTGAGTAGGGTGCCGGCCCCATATACCAAGGGCAGTGGGTTCAAACCTGGCTCTGGCCAAACTGCAACAACAATAACGACAACAAAAAATAGCTGGGTGTTGTGGTGGGCGCCTATAGTTCCAGCTACTCGAGAGTCTGAGGCAAGAGAAATCACCTAAGCCCAAAAGCTGGAGGTTTCTGTGAGCTGTGATGCCACAGCTCTCTACTGAGGGCAACAAAGTAAGACTCTGTCTCTAAAAGAAAAAGAAAGAAACAACCAACCAACTTTACAAAAAGCAATTCAGGAAAAAATATAATAAAGCATACATGCACAGTGCTAAAACGTTCACAGGACTTGTCTCACAATCAAGAACTCAGTAGGTAAATACAGTCAAATACCATCCAGAAAATAACTTTGTTTGCAGGTAACGTAATGCTGTGTCATACAAAGAGGTAAGTGTGGATTATAAATGATGAAACCAGCATCTTGGAAGGTAAATATTTGGATTAAAATCAGTACTGTGAATTGAAATGGTCATAAGGAGAATAAATGCAATGGAACTCAAAAGGGACATTCAAACACTAGAACATTTGGTTCAAAGCTTTCACAAACTCCATTTGGCATTATCTTTAGGATGCAGAAATTAACATGAACTATTTAATAATTAAAAGTAAACATATTTTTAAAACATTAGAAAACTAAGAATATAACATTAGTTACCCAAAGGAAGAAGGAAAAATCTTGTTCTGTTGATCCCCAGGGCTGAATGGAAGAGACAGAGGGGTAGATAGAAGAAGCCAGAGGCACTTATGTCTAGACCTCACCTTTTCAGGCAGAAGTCCTATCAGCAGGAGGTGTGTGACATGGAATGAGTTGCCTCCATGGCTCTCGTATTACTCTGGCCCAATGCAGCCAGTAAAACTTGGTGGTGGAGAGCAGATGAAACAGACAGAAAACCTGAATTTGGCTTCTTCCTGTGATCTGCTTCCTGTTGTTAAGGACAGGACCCACAAGTGCCTAGTTCCCCAAGGGGACAGGTAGAGGGAGTTGAGAGTCAGCATGGGGTCTGGTTCAGGGAGTTTAGCAGTCAGGGCCCAGAGTGCTGCTTAGCTAAATGCCTGTGAGGCTTACGGAGGCAGGGAGACCCCTATGCTCTGACCCAGTCCAGAATGTCCACACCTTAAGTCCCACCAGCTCAGCTCGTGCTTTCTTCACAGATACCTGAACACGGCTCAGATGCTACATTGCTCCCTGGCCCCCGCAGCAGACCAGGCCAGCTGCTGCTTCACAAACAGGCCCCAGTGAGGCCTCTGAGGCAACTCCTTCCCTCAACCTCTGTGGTATACGCTCCCAAACTGCAAATACCATTTAGGGAAAAGCATGAAGATTAGGGGTGCTAAGACACTGCTCATTTTACCAGAGGCTAATATCCTAGAAGATTTAATTTGGGGGGTAGGACTACATTTTAGACTGTTCTTTTTGTTCTCCCTACCATGTATGTGTATCATAAAGACAATTTGGCTATTAAAAGAGAAATGAAAAGGCTATATTTTGTTTCCGAATCTGGGTGGGGATGTGAATAAATTTAGAAATTCTATGACATGAATTTTGCCATTATGCACTTCTTCAGAGCTTTCTAATCTTTTCCTGGAAACCCAGATTATCTTTGCCCACTTCCCTGGTAAGAATCTCCTTCCCAGGCCCCCATGACACTCACTTCCCTTTGTCTCTGTCCTATCTATCCATGATGTCTTGTTTTGCATCTCTTTATCCTCAGATCTTTAAACTTAACCACACTGCAAAGCTCAATTTTTGGCAGCACACAGTAATTCAGTTTGTCTGGTATTTTGTTATATTGGAAATGACTTATTTTATTGCCTATAGTTTTGCATTGGACAATCCTTTTCCCTTTGTCCTTATGTGAGTTCATGTGTATATGGTTGATCTATGTTGACTATATTTAAGTCTTCGAAACAAGTGACTGTTATCAAGAAGATACTACCCAATGCTCTACATACTAGGTTTCAGCATAAGCGGCACTGACTGTACATAAGCCGTGTGAGTGATATAGATAGAGGAAGAAAGCATGACCTTGTCCTCAGGAATCTGCAGTTTAGCAGGGGGAACAGACTTTCACAACTAGCCAGAATCCCAGTGTTACAACAGAGGCACAAAAAGGGAGAAATTTTTATTTTTAGGTGATGAGGAAAACTTCTATAAGAAAATGGCAAATAAATTAGACCTTGAAGGACTGGCAGAACTTGAGAAATACACTGAAAACACAGAAATGGGCAAAGACATTTCCAGAAAGCTTATTTCCTTATTCTCTGTTCTTATGAATAATTAACTGTCATATTAAATCGATCTTTTTAACTGCAGTAAAAATATATCAGCATTCTACACCAACACACATGTGACATTTTTAGTAAAAATATAATGCCAGTGCAAAGTTCAGAGAAAATTTCTGCCATAATAGAATTTTTCATCCTGGAGGTGAAATTCACATACAGTTAGCCATTTTTTAAATGTATAATCTGGTGCCATTTAGGACAATCACGGTGTTGTGCAACCATCACACTTTCTCATTTCAAAACTCTTATAGAAGTTAAGGAAAAAAGCAAAAATTATCTGAATGATCATATAATCATACAATATTATCTCTTGTTATCATTTTGTCTCTTCCAGTATTAATTGGTCCATGCTACAGAAAATCTAACTATTTGTTAAAAACTATCTAAATCAGTTTGTATTTTCAGGACTTCATACCTTCACATTACTTCAAACAATTCAACAATTCAATTTTTAGTTTTTAATGTTTTTAGACAGTGCATCCATACAGCCTAGGTTACCAGATGCACATTAAGAATTCTTATCCACTACACAGTCCTATATAATAGACTATTATTCAGACTTAAAAAGGAACGAAATTCTGAAATGTGGCTACAACATGGATAAACCTTGAGGATACTATGCTAAATGAGATAAGCCAATCACAAAAGGGAAAACATCATCTGATTTCACTTATATCAGGTCAAAGTCATAGAGTAGAGTAGTCAGATTCATGGAGATGGAAAGTAAAACGGTGGTTCCTCGGGACTGGAGGAGGGGAATGGGAAGTTGCTGTTTGATGATTACAGAATTTCAGTTTGAGCAGATGAAAAAGTTCTGGAGATGGATGGTGTTGAGAACTGTACAACATATGAATTGGCTTAATGTCATTGAACGGTACACTCAAAAAAAAAATGGTTGAGGTAGCAATAATTTAAAAATGAAAAATTCAAAAAAGTCTGATTCAGATGATCAGAGCTAAGTTATCCCACCAAGCTACGTTGAGTAAATCTTCTCATTGCCATGCAAAACAGTAGAGTACAGGTTTGTTGTGTACAGACACACAGTCTTCCTATTTCAATTCATAGCTACAGGTCATGCCAAGGGCAGAAAAGTTAATGAAATTGACATAACCAGGAAGGAGACCATATTTTTGTGATGAGGGTCAGCTCACAGGAGGAAAGCTCACTTCTTTTAAAAAGTTAATTAATCCATTTATAAGAACCTCCTGTTTTAAAACTGGCCTCATGAGCAAACAGATCAGCACATCCTAACCTATTAGACACATATAACATCTACACTAGTATGAAAACACACGGTTATCTTTTAAAGAAGATATCTATCAACAATGACTAATGACACGGTCATATTCTGGGAAATGTTTCATGAAGTGATTTTGTCATTGTGAAAATATCCTTGTGTACTTACGCAGACCAGATGATACAGCCTCCTACATATTTAGACTGGATGGTTTAGCCTATCGCTCCTGGGCTACAAACCTGCAGAGCATTGTTACTGGACTAAATGCCGTGGGCAGTTGTAACACTATGGTAGATATTTGTGTATCTAAGCATGGTTTTTTGTTTGTTTGTTGTTTGTAAAGACAAGATCTTACTACCGTGTTTCCCTGAAAATAAGACCTACCCCCAAAATAAGCACTAGCAGGATTTCTATGCATTTGTTAGATAAGCCCTACCCCAATAATAAGACCATGCATTTTAGCACAGAGCAGTAAGGAAGACTTGAATGCTTTTCATCTGCCACAGCTCCTTTCTCTGAGCCGTTCACACTTGCGCAGGTGCGCATGTGGAAACCATGGTCACAGGCATCCTATTGCACACATGTAAACGGCTAGGGGAAAGGAGTTCACGCATCACTAGTGCCAGCCTCAGCAATGAGGTCGGCTTGCCCTGTCAGATTCCAGAAGATGACTTAACTGTATTTGAATAAATGTAGATTGTTGTATTATACTTATTAAAAATAAGACAGCCCCTGAAAATAAGCCCTAGTGTGTCTTCTTGAGAAAAAATAAACATAAGACAGTATCTTATTTTGAGGAAAACATGGTATATTGCCCAGGTTGGTCTCAAACCCTGGCCTCAAGAGATCCTCTGGGCTTGGCCTCCCAAAGTGCTAGGATTACAAGCATAGCCAACATATCTAAACATAGAAAAAAATATATTATAAATATAGCATTATGCTCTACGGGGATCACTGTTTTTTGTTTGTTTGTTTTATAGAGACAGAGTATCACTTTATCACCCTTGGTAGAACGCCGTGGTGTCACACAGCTCATAGCAACCTCCAACTCCTGGGCTCAGGTGATTCTCTTGCCTCAGCCTCCCAGGTAGCTGGAACTACAGGCGCTGGGCTATTTTTTGTTGTAGTTTGATCGGGGCCAGGCTTGAACCTGCCACCCTAGGCACATGGGGCTGCACCCTACTCACTGAGCCACAGGCGCTGCCCGGGTTTTATGTGTGTGGTCTATTATGTGGTGCATGACTGTAATAAGATAGCAGGCCATAAAATGAAAGTCTTTTAATATTGTGTTTATAGTAATACTGTTGGAAGGCAAACATGATTTTGTCATGATTTTTATCTAGAACATGAATACTATCGACTGGTGCAGCATATTCTAAGTACACAAATTGCCTGAGTTACGCATGACTAAGAATATTGTTTTAAATGAGTATCTACTTCAAAGTTAATTTTAAAGGTAATTTTAGCACTTTTGGAAAAGACAGTATTGTGAGCTTAAGTTTACTGGAAAACTGCCTCAAAACAAAACTAAATATAAGAACAACTGCAAAAGATGGTGAAAATTGGGGATGAAGCAAAGCTTCGTGTCAGGCAAAGTCTGTTGTTTGTGACTTTCACTCTGTGGACTTTCTGCTTGTTCTTGGACTTCACGAGCCCACCATACCTGGCTGCTGTTCTGTTCTCCTGCACTGGCAAAGAAGATCCTGATAGAATACTTCTGAACTGTCCCCTTACTTCACCTTTCCTTTTCCAAATTAGGCTTCCCCCTTTCCAATAAAAACACACCAGTCCCATAAGAAAGGATTGTGGGTTAGTCCTTTACGCCTTCCTGTAGTCTTATTCCTTCTGCATTATTTACAGAAGCGTCATTCAGGGAAAGCTGAGTTAATTGCCTGGACAGAGGGTGTGACATGTACTGTTTCATCATGAGACAAGCACCTGGAATACTACTCTTTCACTTTTGATTTTCCTTATGGGTATAAACTAAGGGTCCTCTGTCCTTTAAAAGAAAAATCCTCCTCCTGGCTCAGTGCCTGTGGCTCAAGCGGCTAACGTACCATCCACATACACCTGAGCTGGCGGGTTTGAATCCAGCCTGGGGCCTGCCAAACAACAATGACAGCTGCAACCAAAAAATAGCCGGGTGCTTTGGCGGGTGCCTGTAATCCCAGCCACTTGGGAGATGGAGGCAGGAGAATAGCTTGAACCCAGGAGTTGGAGGTTGCTGTACGAAGTGATGTGCCATGGCACTCTACCCAGGGCTTAAGGCTCTTTCTCAAAAAAAAAAAAAAAAAAATCCTCCTCCACCTTGCATTTTGTACCTAGCAATTATGGTATTTATTTCTCTGACTATACACTGCTACTAATTGCTCGTGGCCCAGTCACACTTGCTACTGAAATCTACCAGTCCACATCCAACATAAACTCTTATTAATTTCTAAAAGAAATGGAGACTTCTGGATGCTTCTCTCACTTGATGTCTCTGTATTAGCTGATAATGCTGTTGGCCAGTCTTCCTTCCTGGAACTCTTTTCTCCCTTGCAAACTTTGACATCATGTCATATTTCTGTCCTCTATTTTCTCTTCTGTCTTTGGATTTCTCTTCTACCCATGCCAAGCCTTTCCTTCCTCATGCGTCTTTAACTTTAACATATATAGCCTCTTCTAGCCCCAATATGCTTTTTACATAAATCTGTATCTTCAGCCCAGGTTTCTCTCCTAAACCACAACACGCATGTGCTTCCTTGACATCTCTGCTTGGAAGTCCCACAAGCACCTCAGACTCCTCAAATCTAAACCACTATTCTCTTTTCCCACTTTTTTTTTTTTAACTTTATACTCTAAGTCAGGAATTAGGACTTACATAAGTAAGTCAATAGATGTTACTCAGACCTGACAAAATATAAAAGTTTTCTCCATGAGCATGCACTGCTTCTGTAATTAACAAACCAAAAATGTCCTTTGTAAACTCAATTTCTATCAATTTCACATATAGGTAAATTAAGACCTTAATATTTCATTTGCCATTCTGTCTACAAGCTCCAGATTAGGATAATTGATTTACATGGTCTTCTAAGCACTAACCATTTTGCATTTCAATGAAACTATGATAAGAAATAATTTGATAAATATGGTCTATGGATGATCCTTGTCTATCTGGTGTTGACAGGAAACTGAAGTCATGGATGAATGCTGACACACTGATGCTAGTAGAAATTTTAGATATAAAAAAGGAAGAGATTTTTATGCCTGAATTTTAAGTAGGAGAGTTTATGTTTGGAAAGCATTTTGCTTAACAGGAATAGAGTCAAACACAATCCAGAGAAATGGTGGCTGCTGACTATTTATGCTGGAGGCACCAAACATTCGTCATGACCACCTACATTTTAGATAACTTTTTCTCCATACATTAGTCAATATTTATAAGGAAGTGAACAGTACATCAGCAGACATTTTGACTCACAGAAAGAATGACTTGTTTCTATGTGGGTCATTACAAAGGTTTTGACACAAGAATCAAGAAACATAAAATCTGCACAGATGGAAACAAATGAAACCCTCCCAGCAACACCAATATGCTACAAAAGTTGAAACTTGCTGGGGCCAATTAGAAAGGATACTTTGTATTGTGATTCTTGGAAGAAAGACAAAGGACCGCAATACAGTTAGTCTCAAAACTTTCATAGTGACCCAAAAGGCCTTGAGTAAAAGTTTTAAACCATGATTGACCTTTGGCCTATGAAACGTAAGTCAATTATTGAAAATCTTGGTCCTAATGTCTCATTACACAGCCTGAATTGGCATTCGAAAGGTCAGATCAGATTTGTAGACAGCTCAGGAGGTCATCGGCAAGTTAATGTTAGGGTATCACATCACTATAGTTTCATTTTATTTTGCATTCGTGTTTTGAAAGCTGTCTTTAGTCTCTGAAGATTTCTGCTCTGGTTATAAACAGTGGATATGCTCAGCTTGGAATGTTGAAAAAATTCTCACCCAACAAGTGCAGCAGTTTTATTCTGAATTAGCTACAGGGCATAACACTGGGAAAGAGAAAATGCACTACTCACTTGCTGTCATCAGAAATGAGGAAATGGCTGTAGGCAATAGCTAAGGAGTCCTTTTGAACTCAAGAAGTTCACTGGTTTGGCAATGAGGAGGATCTTGTTTGTCTTGAGTGTTCTAAGGAACTATTTATCTTCAAATAATTCCAGTAAAGCACAAGGAGAAAATCATCAATCTCATTTTTTCCAAATCTTTTCTGATGTCATTATTATATTTAACAACAGTTCCAAAATAGGGCTTTGGGTTTTTTATATGTGCTGCATTTTTCCATTTAAAATAGATTATGCCTTTAACCTAATACTGCAAATAATACAAATACATAACAATTTCATAATAAAATCAAAATAAAAAATGAATGCCATTTTATGGAATGCTAACTAGGCTATCAAGGAACAAAAATTAGCATTTTAATATTTTTATTATACTGAAATATTTCTTCAATACATTTATGCTAATGTGCCTTGTAATAGGATAACTTACTGGTCTTTCTCTGCCCTCACCTTGTGCAAGCCACCATTGCTTCTCACTCACTCTGGCTATTTTAATAACAGCCTAATTGATCTCTCCGCCGTCGTAAGTTCAGATCTCTGCGTAGCAGCTAAAATAGATGATTTTTTTTTTTATCACAGTTCAGTTCATGTCTCTCTTTTGGTAAAACCTGCCAGTGGTTTTAATTTTTTAATTTTTCTTTCTTTCTTTTTTCTTTTTTTTTTTTTTTTTTTTGTAGTTTTTGGCCAGGGCTGGGTTTGAACCCGCCATCTCCAGTATATGGGACCAGCACTCTACCCTTTTAAGCCACAGGTGCCACCCCTGTCAGTGGTTTTAGATGACATTCACCCCAGAAATGTAGTACCATGGGTTGTGTGAACGGATCCATGGCTTCCACGCGGCCTTGGTTTCCTATCTGAACTGAGCTTTAGCTGCTTGAGTCCCTTTGCTGTCCTGTGAATACTCCAGGCTCAGTAGCCCCTTCACAGTCTCTATCCTGACTCTATCTCCTTCTTAATATCTAAATAGCTATGGATTTGGTGAGGTCTTTGCCCAGAGAAATGTCACCTTCTTAGTGGCCTTTTGGGGGCTAGCACATGTAAAGTAGCAACTCACCCCCATTCCCTCAATGACTTCCATTCTCTAACCCTCTAGCCTGCTTTTTTCTTCACAGGAATTTAACTTCTTGGCATTTTCATACTTATTTGAGGTTTGCTTTCTGCTGTTATTGTTTTGGTTTGGTTTTAATCCATTTCTCTTCAGTAGAGACTGAACACATGAGGACGAGGACCTCATCTGTGTTTTTAACATTCTATCCCTGGCCCTAAAAAACTTCCTGGCCCATAGAAGGCACTTGATAAATGTTTGTGGAATAAATAAATACAAGAAAATGAATGGAGCTAAAATTATCAGTAAAAAAGCTTGATTTCCACTAAAATTCATTTTATGAAGTTGGTATAATCCCTAACACTTTACTAGTAATGTCAGATTTGCCTAGTCAATTCATAGCTTTCCATTTACACTCAGATATGAGTAATCAGCTAACTCTTGCCACAGTTGTCTTTCTGGTCATGACTCAGCCATTCCACCTAGGTAGGAGTTAATTCTCTCAGTGTTAGCCCATCATATAGTGAAATGGACTTAAACTTGGTACCAGTGGTGTCATACGTGTTGAATTTAGGGTTATGTGCACTTAAACCATCAGTCACTGGTGCATTTACTCATTCATTCATTCAATATTTATTGAGGGCTTTCTCTGTGCCCAATATTGAGTATACTTTAGTGGTTTAAAATAGGCCTAGTACCTTATAATATGAAATCCACAGAATGGAGGCAATGGCAAAGAAATTACTGTGGTTCTCTCCACTGCATGACAACAAGAAGTTCATAACTGTTCCTGCAGTCATCATCATATTCTGGGGACTATGTTTTGAACTATTTTGTTGCCATCAATGGCATATTTTTATCAATTAGCACCTTACACTGTGAATATGATCCTGGGTATGGATGGGCTGCATGTTTTAGTCCATCTTTCAGTTTCCAACTGAGAATTCTTCAAATATCCTTCCTGATGTTGAAGTTACCACCCACCTCAGACCTTCCCTTTTTATTTGATTCCTGTGTAGAATAAATAAGCCAAATGTAAAGACTAGAAAAAACATTAATCATGATTAACTGAGATGAATCTGAAACATATGTGGAATTTATATAATACAAATGTTCACAGGTCTTGCCAGCTCTGGGAAAGTTCCAATTAAAAAAAAAATTGGCAAGAGACATGGAAAATAAAGATACTTTTGAACAAAAATAACTTACATTCTATTTCTGCAAATGTGTCTCCATTTAGATAGATTTTTATTACTAGAAGTGGCATGTTTATGCTGTGAGCATTGTTCACAGATGAAAGAGAATATAATACAGTTAAAAGCACAAATTCTAGAGCTGAAATGTTTGGGATCCCAGTTCATCTACCTACCAATTGTGTTCACCTGAGCAAATTACTTAATCTTTCTGTGCCTCGCTTTTCTCTTCTAGATAGAACACATAATATTTGTGTTTAAAGATAATATTGAAGATTAAATGTACACAGTATATAGGTGTATTTGAGTGCATGTATACACACATATGTTTATATGTGCATGTATAATATACAGGGAGACCGTGCACAGGTGCAGGCACACAGGAGCAGGTGCCCACGCTGGGCTCTGAAGTTAGAAAATTTGAGTGAATCCTGTTTTCTCTGCTATGTATGATCTTGGGTACACATAGTATGCCAATTTCCAAAACAGGATGTATAATAATGGTATTCATTTTTCATAGCACTGCTATGAAATAGTGCATATGAAGTAATTAGCACATGCAATTAATATTAGCTTTTCTGTCATGACTAGTGGTGATACACTGACAAAAATATAGACAAAATTTAGATATGTTTATTGTGAACCATGTAAATGGAAGTCAGTCATTATTTACTTTGCATTCAAAACTGAAATAAGAAAAGAAAGCAGAAAAGGAGGGAGGGAGGAAAAATATGAAAATATAAGTTTGCCCATTCTAGCAATTCTGGGTGTCTAGCAACTTAGAGAATTTTCCAGGGACAATAGTTTAAATTAAGTAAGAATGTGGAATATACATGATGACTGAATGATTTTTAGGGTTACCAGGCTGAGTGAATGAATGGCTTGTCATTAATTGATGGTCTATCTCCTGATTTATTTGCTGTATGTAAGATAGATTTATCATTAAGGGGATGCTAAACACATGAACACTTTTGATCAGTTGGCCATATGCAATAAATGCACACCAACAGGATATCCAGATAGTTGTTTAATGAGGACAGGAGGTAGCCATAAGTATCTAGGAGAGGGTGGTGCCTGTGGCTCAAAGGGGTAGGGCACTGGCCCCATATGCTGGAGGCAGTGGGTTCAAACCTAGCTCCAGCCAAAAACTGCAAAAAAAAAAAAAAAAGAAAAGGAAGTATCTAGGGAGAAAAGAATTATACCTTTTTGGTACTCTGAGATGAGTTTGCAAGATACACATATCTAACTGAGAAACCACCTTAGCCTGCAAACCAGCTGGCAAGCAGCCATAGGTAAAGAACAAAGGCCAGAGCCATTGAGCATTTACAGGACTGGGTTACAAGTAGCTACAGGCTCAATGAGTAACAGCCACAACAATAATCAGAGAATCTACAGAGCACAGAAAAAACCATGATGACCACATTTGTCTTTCCCGTGACACCTGCACATAGGGGTGATAGCCGTCATCAACAGTACTGCCTTCTCAATTGACGTAGCACTATCTCCATGGGGTGACCTAAACATTTTTTAAACAAAAGATTTGAACTTCTTGGCCCATGTAAACCCAGAAAAATTTGATAATTAAAATCTCAGCCCATCATGTTTTTTCACATTTTATTTTCCCCTATGGTGGGGTTTTTGATACATCATAAAACTATCAAGCTGAGGGGTAGGCAGACAGCCTAAGAATTTAATTATCAAATTTTTTAGAAGGAAAAATCTCTCTATTGGAAAATTAACAGTAGGAAATCATGAGGAAGTGCTTAAATTGGAGAGTTGAGACTTTTTAATCTATAGTTAGAAGTTTCCTGACATATCACCACAAGCTTTCTCCTCAAAATGAGATTATTTTAACCAAGATGAAAGGATGTGATTGTGCCCAAGAGAGTTTCCTTTCACACTGAACATTCACCTGGAGATCCTGTTCTTTGAGGCTGAGAGCAGGAACGGCATTTTGATTTTTTACTTCATTGACATAACTGTAATTTAAGAGAATAAAATTTTTTATACAAATGGAAACAAACAAAAAACCCCCACTCTTTACCTTAGTAAAAATCTAAAATAGTTACCGATTAAAAATCTAAGAGGTTTCTGTTTCTCTATATATAAACACACAATTTTTAATAAAAATTTGGATTTTCAGTAAAAATTCAAAATATTTACTGAGGTTTCTGTTTCTCTCTATATAAACATACAATTTTTAATAAAAACTCACACAGAGTTCTTTCCCTAGAGTTTTAAATATTTCACGTACAGGGCTTTATTATTGGTCAGCATGGCTCTTACTTCTCATTTAGGATTTGTTATTAAAGTGAACGTTTTGTGTTTTATTTTTAACAACCATTAAAACTTACAAATGAAATCTAATACATTTAATTCATAGAATCTGGTATGCTGCTGTGTGGCCAAAGGTTAAGTAGAGAGTTGAGCAATTCTCTACTTAAAAGGACTCCCACGTAGGCCCCCCAAATTCTTTATAGGCATCGTGAATATTTTATAGAATATTCTTTCTTTGTTTAAGGGCAATGTCAAATCAACAACTCCTGTGACACATATACTTTAATAATTTCTGAGTAATGTATAAGGCTTGATTAGTTTTACATAGGAAATAGCCATACTGATACAGCTGTATAGCTAGAGTTAAAAAGTGAGTGTCCAATTCAAATAAAATATGATTGTTTCTGGACCTTCACAAACTTTTGAACTCCTCGCAGCTTGCCAAATTTAGTTAAATTTTAATTGAAATGTAAATATTACTTGCCTTGGAATGAAAAGTAGAATTAATCCATATCTTTTAAGACAGGCAGAAAGTATTCTGTGTAATGTTTTGTTAGATATATATCAATAGGGGGCAAATACTGTTCTGCCCAGTAAGTTCATATGTCCCATACAGTTTACTTACTAATAGTATCATGCACAGTAGTCTAACAGGTAGTTCTTAAAACTTAGTAGTGTACAGGTCATGGTGCTAATGAGATAATATTCATAACCAATCATCTTTAGAAATGAGCATGGAAAAGAAGAGAAACAGAAAGCCTGCACAATGTGAAAATAGAGTTTCTAAAGAAAATGTGAAAAAAGAGTTTCTAAAACCATTGAGCTGAAATGTGATAATCAAAACACACAAAAAAACAAAATTTTGCAAAACTGGGTTTTATGAAAACGCTCACCTTAGATTAGCGGAATTCCTTATAAGGTGGTGTAAGAGAGGATATGAGTATGCACAAATGTTTTTGTTAGAAGCAGCATAACCTGCCAGAGATATGAATCCCACAGTTGAACTTCACACCATCTGACCAATTCTTCCTTTCCCATCATTGAGAAATATTTCCTAGCAGTCAACCAGACATCCTTACCGAGTTAGGCTTTGTGTTTGAACAAGACTCCAGGAGGGAACCATTAATCCTAAAAAAAAAAAAAAAAAAGAAAGAAAGAAAAATAAATTAGTGAAATAAATAGTATGGGACCTTGTAGAAGCAAAGAGGTAGCAATACTATGCTAGAAGACTTTTCACTCATTCCCACTCTCCCTCAAAACTGAATGGATTAGATTATTTTGGTTTATTCTTTTGTGTTTCTTTTTGAAAAAATAAGGGTGCTCAAATCCACCTTCTTATTTTCCCACCTCTCTTATATAAAGAGTGCCATTTTATGTGTATTACTTTACTTTTGTGTTTTTATCCTCATTTAACAATGTCTACCTGTTAGTTCATAGAGAGCTATCTCATTCCCCTTTACAGCTGATTGTATTCCAGTGTGTGTACATGAAAGTTTATTCAAGCACTCTCATGCCGTTTAGATTGTTGCCAACATTTCTACTTTCTGAAACTTAGAGATAATTTCAATATAACCTGATATTTGATCACGTTTTGTAAATGTTCCAGGTGCCATTGAGGGAGATGTATGTTTTCCATTGTCAGCGTGTAAACACTAATGTATACTCATTAAATGTATCTGATTTTTGTGTGTGTCCTTCTGAATCCTAAAATTTCCTCTCTCCCTGTTTCTCTTCACCATCTTACATAAGATCGACCTTACCTAATATATATCCATGTATTTCCTTTTGTGTAGGTGTGTCTGCCAGCATTTTAAATTTCCTCTTTTGCGTCTTTCTTTCTTTCTTTTTTTTTCACAATCTGATCTCCAAAAGGTAGCATTTCTTCTCTTCCCTTATCTCCCTCAGAAGCATTGCCTTTCCAAGATGGACACTTTTAGTTCTGTTTGCTTGTAGGTTCCTTCCCAATGGAATGTTATCTGATCCGTAAGGATTTGTCTTTAGTAATTTTGCACTTAGTTTTTCTCTTCTGTGGGATGATTTTAGTTCTTGTCTCTTTCACACATTTCCTGGGCCTACTTAGTCCTCTATAAAGGCTTAGAGTAGGAAGTCTAGAAATAGCTCTATTGCAAATTGGTGTTACTTTTCTACATAGAGGTAACCAGCAGTTTCTTTTACTTTCTCCTATCTATATCCAAGGCATGATAGTTAGAAGGTATGCAGACAGATTCAGAGTCAGGGAGCTGTTATTTCCTCACCTAACAACCCCAAAGGACTAGTATCAAAATTAATGACTTTACTTTTGGAAATACTGTTAGGCCTTTTGGTAATAATTTGACCTCAAAACAATTGCAGCAAGTTCTGGTCTCTGGGATTAATATATTATCCTTTTCTAGAAGGAAACATGATTTGTGAGTACTTGAAGAGAGATAAGAATATAGCTCATTTGAAATCATTTTAAGTTCATTAAAATGAAAGAATAAAAGCAAACTGGATATAAGAGACACAAGATCACCATTCTGTATTCTATTACCCTGAATGATTATCTGGTTGGTAGGTAGGCAATTTTTGTAGAACTTAGACCTTCACATTAGTGATAAGTTTCAAGGTCCAAGCCATATTTATTAGAACTTTATATTGAGCTCAAACAGCTTAATTCATAAGAAGTTCCTTTCCACAAAGGTTGAAATAAAACAAAATCAATAAAGGCTCAAAATGATCTTATGTTTTTCCTGACAATTTCTCTTCAAGTCAATAAAGAGTGCAAAAGTGATTAATAATGGGAAAGCCTTACCAAAAGTTCCCTTAAATTCATGTAAAATATTATCCTGAAGAATTCAGACATATAATCTGTCAAAGAAAGAATCTGGTACAAAAAACAGATGCAATGTGTTATAAAATAATAGGTACACAGTTGTTTCATTGTTTGTTGTTCTACTGAAGGACAAATGATCTATCTTTATGTTTAGGTCACCATGGTTATGCAATTTATTAGATTAAATAGGTTTATCTAGATAGTTCTGTACAGTACACTTTGAAAGAATTGGCAAAATGTCTTCATCTGTTGCTTTCAGCACAGGACATTGTTATTTGATTTCTCTCCATAACCCAAGTTACTGTGTTTGCATTTTTATAGAATCTAGGACTTCTTTTTTCCTGACTAGCATGATGACACAGTGAGCCCTGCTAGCTAACCACATGTCCAGGTTATGGAGAAACAAAAATTAGAGAATTAGACAATTTATCTGAATTGGCCAAGTGATCAAAATGAGACTATGTAAATGAATCATTATAAAGTTAAGCCAAGTGAATGTATAAACTTACCAGAGACTGTTTTTATCT
>NW_003852422.1:20683679-20685099 GCF_000181295.1 Otolemur garnettii | reverse complement strand
AACAAGTTAGAAAGAAATTAGGGAATCCAGACCCATTAATACCTTTGACCCAAATTTTGATCCTTTCTGGTTAATTTTTCTTCTTTATTTTGTAACCTAGTAGCATAACTACAAAATAAGAAGAAAAGACAATTGTCTGGCCTTTGGAATCTTTTACCCAAGGGTGAATGTTAACAGTAGTTAGTGGGCAGGGCTGTGTCCATCTGAATTGGTCTGTTGGTATAGACCTGCTCCATCATGAAGAGCCTGGTTCTGCCTAAAGCCATGGCACTTAAATTGCAATCTGAGCTTAGGTTTTAAGGCTGGGCCACAGAGAACAGATAGTTTTGTCAGACCAAACAAACTGAGCACCAGTGCTACACAACTGGGGCAGAGTAACTCTCATTGTGAGACATGGTCTGACTCAGAAACATCTTTATCACTTCTACGGAGTTAATCTCCGGCAACCCAGCCCAACTAAATACTTTATTTTTGCTTCCAAAATAAACATGTTGAGTAGATCTAGTCCTTACCTGAAAACCATCTACTGTCTTCAGTTTGTTTATTTCCTGGTCCCCAGACACTAAATTTTATCCTTACAGATTAAACTATTTCTAAGTTTTTTGTAGATTTTCAGTGTTTTGTGTTAGTGTTTCTGATACAAGATCCTTAAGGGGAACTGTGAAGATCAAATATCACCTTCTTAATTAGAAAGCAGAACACAAAAATGCTGATGTTTACCACACATCCAGGTATAAGAGAGAGCCAGAAAAGCGCTGGGACACTAACTTGATGAATTAGCTACTTTTATTATGTCAACTATATTAAACAACAAAGTGTTGTTATTTATTTTCTTTCCTAAATAGAAGTAAAGCCAAGGAGTATTCTACTAGGGTAAGATTTTCAGTGTTCCTATCTTAACATTTAAGAATGGAAAGTCAGGGTTTTTGTTTTTTAGGCAGTCTTCCTCTGTCATCCTGGCTAGAGTGCAGAGACATCATCATAGCTCACTGCAACCTCCAACTCCTGGGCTTAAGCTGTCCTCTGGCCTTGGCCTCCCAGAGTGCTAAGTTTAGAGGTGTGAGCCACTATGGATATCCTGAAATTCAGTTTCACTAGAATTTTCTAAATATCTTTATGATAAATACCTCATTTCTTAAAGCTCTGCTTGTTCTTTCTTCTCTTTGCCGTGCTTGTTGATGTATGAGTTGGAGAAGTGATATGAGGATGAGACATTAATCCTCAATTAACAGAGACGCAGGATGACAGCGTTTATCTTGATAAACTGCACAAGCTCACCTGGCTGGTCTTGAAGCTGGTTACCGTTCCACCGGCATCTTGCTGGGACTTCTGGATTCCCACAACAGCTTGCAGGAAGTGGAAAGCTGCACGGACTCTTTCCTCCAGAGCTATGCTTCTAAAACCCTGGGGAATCTTAACC
>NW_003852422.1:20681523-20682954 GCF_000181295.1 Otolemur garnettii | reverse complement strand
GGGGGAGCTTGACATTTTATGGTATTGACTTTTATACACATATACATGTATGTATATTTATTTGTTTTTCTCCTTCAGCACTTATTAAACTTATTTCATTCTTCTAATAGAGTCTGGTGGCAAAAGTTTCAAGGATCACGCCAGCAAAGAACTCTGACAGAATTGAAGATGGAGCTGGTATCAGGCAATATTTTAACACAACTGTGAATTATCCATCACAGCTCCCAGAAGCATAAAATACTCATCAGGAAAAACAAGGTATTTTATTATACATTTGGTGCCACTAGCCACAGCCAAAGGTTTTCAACACAAACTGGAATCAGCAAACAATTGTATTTTAGTTTTCTGTTGTTTCTCATCCCACACTAGTTTCTTTCTTATCTGGGGTCCTTTGGTTTCTCTGGGGATACATTTTACCCCTGTAACTCATATCTACCAAAGATTTTCTACAGTGTCCTGCTTACATAGACACCGGCAAGACATCACTGTAGCAATTATTTTATTAATCATTTATTTAAAGGGATTTGGACTAAGGAAACCAACTCTCCCCATGGTTACTATATGACTCACATTTTGGAACTTTCATTTGTTGGCTAACGACATAGTTTAAAAGAAAACAATTGGTGCTGATTTGCTTTGTAATGTCTCCTCTCTAGACTATCCAATTTCTTTCTTTTCTCTAAGCATTGAAACAACCACTAGCACTCCCGTTTATGTATTTTTATACACAATATTGTTTGATAATCAGGTATTAGAAGAAAGCTTGTTTTCTGAAGCATGAAATGGGTATAGAAATACAGATCTGTGGCCTGTAACATCCAATTTCAAATCTTTTATCCAGAATTAATGTCCTAACAGGTAACTCAAGATTGAATTGTGTGCATTCAAAAATATTAGACATGTAAAATGAATATGGGAAGGTTGATTCACTTTGCATAGTAAAGAAAATGAACAGTATAAATGCCTTATTAAAAAAATCTTTAATCCTAAGTTTAGTTCTTTGGAATTTAATTTGTTCTAATTGGCACTTAATGATTTATGGGATACATAATGATGTTTTGATACATATACAGTGGTTAGATCAGGGTCATTGTTTATCATTGATCTCCAATGTTTATCATTTCTTCTTGTTGGGAACATTTAACATCCCCTCTTCTAGTTATTTGTAAATGTGTATCTATAGAGTTTTAAAAAGTAATTTCTTACATTAGAGGAAGTAAGAGAATATTAAATAATCAAGGGGAATGTATTCTGAAACTTTTAATAAAATATTTTCTACGTCAATTTACTTAACTTTTCTTGGGAGTCTAAAGAAACACAGGGTTCAAATCAACTGAACATACACTTCTTACAGGCATACATAGGGCCCACCTGCAGTTAAACAATGAGGTTTATATTCTGCTGCCCTTGAGACCTACTGCAAGTACCAAG
>NW_003852422.1:20679879-20680778 GCF_000181295.1 Otolemur garnettii | reverse complement strand
GGTCAAGACTGGGCATGTGTTTAAATGCCCGCCATTTACAAATTGTGCAGTTCATAAGGTGGAAAGGAAGCATTGCAAATGAAAGGCACCAGCATTGCTCTGCACAACAGCAAAACACTGTTTCCACTGTGAGAGTTATTCAAAGGGTTGCTGTGGGGATTAACTATGAGACTATGGAAGCAAAATGCACTTAGCCCCGAAGTACCCAATAAGACAATAGCCTTTACAGAATAAAAAGTTACTACTGAGTAACTGGGAAAATAAAGAAGTATGTCTCCCACACATCCCAGAAGAGGGACTTCAAAGAGAACCAGACTAAGTCTACACTGAACAGTTCTGGAGAAACTAGAAAACCAGAGCAGGCCTATCACAACCCTTGGACTTGTGCAATGTGCATGAATGGTACATTCCTAGCAATGAAAATCTAGGGTCAAAAGAAGTAGCCATCTTTTAATTAGTTGTGAAAGCTAATGTCAAGGGTTCTCCAAAGAGGTTAGACCAATTTTGACTGTCACCAGAGTACATAGGAGTATCTGATACCCCATACTGTAATGGTATTATATGTTATATAATTATTATGTTATACTACATATAACATATTTTATGTACTATATTAAATTATACTAAAATCATAACTATTGGTTTATTTTTTGTCAATATAATAGGTGCAAAATGACATTTCCTTGTTATAGCTTGAATTTTTTATTGTATTTTTTTTGGGGGGGGTTTGTTATTTCATCGGTTGCCTATTAAAACTTAGCAGAATGATCACTGGAACCCCCCCCCTCCAGTTAAGATAAAAAGACCTGAAAAGGGGAAGAGGGATTTCCTTTTGGGGTTACCCAGAGTTTGTGATCTCATCGGCACAGGAGAGGAGAACCCTCTTGTTATTTTGATTA
>NW_003852422.1:20675674-20678578 GCF_000181295.1 Otolemur garnettii | reverse complement strand
GAACCCCTCCCAGCAACACCGATAAGCCGAGGGAATTGAAACCCACACAGTTGAATCAGAAAGGGTGCTGTCAGTTATAGTCCTTGGAAGTGAAATAATGGACCATAACGTAGTTTGTCTCAAAACTTTCATAGTGACCCATGATCAGTTTCATATGTCTTATCATTTCAGTTATATCAAACCTAGTTGTTCAGCTTTGGGAATTCAAATATTCCAGTCAATTCTCAGGTTGCTATTTGCCAAAAAATGAGAAGCGAAACAATGTTAACATCATTGAGTTCTAGGAAAATCAGTCTCAGGCTATCCTAGGAAAAGACATCTTTCTTTCCATAGCATGGACCTCTGTTTTGTGTCCCTGGAGAAATTTTGTACACTCAGCCAGATATTTTTCATTACCTCTGTTAGTACACCAAAAATACCTAATTATTGGTGATACAAATGTTCCAGTGCTTTGTGTGAATAGACAAAAGAATTCCTCCTTGTGAAGAGTCTGTGACCTAATCCTTGCTTCCTAAATTCAAATCCAATTTATTTGGTTACATTAAAGTGTCTACATCCTTGTTGAAAAACAGAGTCCTAGGTCTCACTCCAAATTAATTAAACAGAAATATACAATAGTGGATGCAAGAAATCTGAATTTTTAAGAAGTATTCTAATCGATACAATGCATAGTCAGTTTAGAAAATTAGTAGCCCATTAATTAATAAATCATTGGCTTGATGTTTTATTCATTAGGGATTTGGTTGACTGGATTGACAAACGTTATAATTGTAATAAAAAAAGAAAAAACCAGAGTGTTGACAGGAAAGGCTAGCTATCACATAATTGCCATGATCCTTTACTATTAGCATATAAGATTCCAACATTTTCTATTGTATTCTATTCTATTCTTTAAAAAAAAAAGGTCATCACAAACCATGTAATTGATTTCATGACCGATTTAATATATCTGATCCACAATTTCAAACACAATGACATAGGAAATTTTTCAAACACTCATGGCCAACCCAGTCTACCTGAAAGATTCTGCTATAGCAGGATCAGGTAATGCCCAAGTGGTATATAGTTTGAAATGTCCTTGGACATACCTGGAAGATACACCCAAAAAATAATGTTGTGGCCAGGCCATGAGAGTCCAATCTTTTGTTCAAACATCAGATAGTACTGCAAAATCAGAACAAAATGAAATCGTTCCATAAACCAAATAAACATTTCCCTTTTATAAGGACCAGGTTATCGAATCCATAGAACAGCAGTCTCTTCCCTGTACAATGGAGGATGGACACTGACCAGTTTTATCTTTGGGGGCATCTCAATTCTATGTTTCCTGTATTTCATCTTCAAACTAAATGCAATGTCATCAGTTAGGTTTGTAACTTCTGATTAACTTATTCATAGCCTCGTTCTCTAAAATTATAACCAACTTATTTCAATTTGTGTATAGAGTTGTCCCTAATGCTAGATTCAATCATTGGTAAATAATCTCTTTAATTACTTCCACAATGGGTTAATCACATCCATTCATGGAAACAGGGATGATGTCTGTTTTGTCTATCATTGAATTGAAAGTACTTAGAATTGTCCTGGGTATATACAGGTGATCCCCAATTTATGATGGCTCAACTTATGACATTTTGTGTGAAACTGTTGCAATTTCAACACAATGTTCAGTGTTCATTAAATTTCATGAGGTATTCAATACTTTATTTTAAAATAGGCTTTGTCTTAAATGATTTTTCCCAGCTGTAGGCTAATATAAGTGTTCTGAGGATGTTTAAGGCAGGTTAGGCTAAGCTACAATGTTTGGTAGGTTAGGCGTAATAAATGCATTTTCTCTTTTCTTTCTTTCTTTCTTTTTTTTTTTTTTTGGAGACATTTCACATTTTGTTAAATGCCAAAGCTTTGAAATCTGGTATGTATTTTACATTTACAGCATTTATCTCGGTCTGGATGTCAAATCTTCAGTAAGAAATGCTTGATCTAGATTTCAATTTCAGAGCATTTATAGCTGAGAAAGCTGATTCACATACTCAAGTTATTCCAAACATAACTTCAAAGTTTTCCAATAACTGGTTTTAATTTTTTCCTTTAATTTCAGAATACTATGGGGCTACATACAGTTTGGTTACGCAGTTTTTTTTTTCTTTTACAATTTAAATCAAGCTCACCCAGAAAGTGTTCATTTTACCTACTAGGAGTAAATTTACACATTCCCTCCTCCCCCCTTTCATTTTCTACACATTATATTTTCAACTTAGGTATGGGTTTGGGGAATGTAACCCTCTCTTAAGCTGAGAAGCATCAGTAGTAGGCGCTAATAAATATTTGATTAAATTGTATCCTAAGAATATGGGGAGGGATAGGGGAAGGGGACAGGAGGGAGGGTCGGTGGGTGGAGGGAGGGTGATTGGTGGGATCACCTCTATGGTTTCTCTTGCAAGGGTATAAGTGAATCTTTCTAAAAGTAGAATATAAATGTCTTAACTCAATAACTAAGAAAATGACATAATGGCTATCTTAACCAATTTTATGAAAATATTTCAAATTGTATATGAAAACGTCACACTGTACCCCATGATTGCATCC
Organism: Otolemur garnettii; assembly: GCF_000181295.1. Classification (NCBI taxonomy): domain Eukaryota; kingdom Metazoa; phylum Chordata; class Mammalia; order Primates; family Galagidae; genus Otolemur; species Otolemur garnettii. Next base: position 20,675,992 of record NW_003852422.1, on the reverse strand, counting down.
ATGTACACAACTATCATTTAATAAAAAATAAAATAAAAATAAATTGTATCTATACATTTCATTAGTTTAATCCTAAAAAGTTAATTTCCCTAATCTCTAAATTCTTAGCAGAGGCCATGGCATTTCTTCATTTATACACCACATTAAGCATTTAATTGGATTCACTCTAAATAAACTGGCAAATAGAAAAAGATACTAAAGTCATTAAGAGAGTCAGGTACATAACATATGCAAATTCTCTCTCTTAATTTGTTGCTATATTAGGGTAAATATAGACATGGCTACTAGACAATTTTACAGGCATGTTTAGATGAAAAT
>NW_003852422.1:20673254-20675258 GCF_000181295.1 Otolemur garnettii | reverse complement strand
GATATCAAATTTAAACTACATTATTTTACAACTATGTTAAATAAGGCACCTGCCTAAGGGGAAAAACCATGACAATAATGACTGTGCTGGGATGAGGCAATAGAGTTTGTAAAGTTATTTGCAAATCATTAGGAAGATACCTGCTAATTGTCATGCCAGCCTTCATTCCCCATTTATTCCCCAGAGGACCTTGGATTTTCCAACGAGGTGACTTAGGTTGAATTGACCTTCTTCCAGGACTGGGCCTTGCTTACCTTAAATCTACAGAATATACCATCCCTCTATAGCCAGAGTTATTTGTTCAGGAATAAACATATTCCTACTCAAAATTATATCCTGAGGGTTAGTTTTTTGTAACCTCATGCTTGGTACCAGCTGTCTTAGCCTAGTTTTTCTCTTAACCTAAAGCAAAAATTAAGTTGTTAACATTTTATTAATATTTGTAATATGCAAGCCCTTGGTAAGGGGGAAGAAAAGATGAAAAGTAAATATAAGGGAAATCAAACAATGCGATGTGATCCACTATTATACTACCACTTAACAACATCTAAGATACACAGCAGGTCACTGTGCAACCCTGAGGACTAAGGACTATGCCGATATGAATTTATTCTGCAACACTTCAGATGTGCCCTTTGTTGTCAGAATAATGAGTTCGTCTTCCCATCACCCGAGCCAATCAATGGAGAAGTGGATGAAAGATCAATAATTCTCCTTTCATTTACAGAAACGCCAGCAATTTTAGTGAACGGCAAGGAGGATACTTCCTTAAGGAGCTGTCCTGTTCTGTTTCCCTTTGTTACTTTTATATTCTCCCAGTAAAAGTAAGTATCAACAATATTATTAATTATCATAGTCTGCATTAAACAGATTTTTCTGAATAGATTACAATGATACACAATATCTTCCTATATTAAAGTGGTTATCTCTTCAGAGTATTTCTACTTTAGACTAAATTTGTAGTTGTCAGTGTTCCGGCCTAGAGTTGGGATTAGGGAGGAAGGGGCTGCAGAAATCAGAGTTGGAACCATCAGAGGAGCAGGTGTATCATTGCTCCACAGAGGCCGCATAGGCTGGGTGCCCCACAGCTGATCTAAGTCTCAGCAGAACACCCTGTGATTGTCCCAGAATATAGGAGGTTTGAGTTGTTCCCTTAAGGCCCTATCCCCAGCATTCCAGCCTCCCAGACTCCCAGACTCCTGGAAAGCTGCCCCAGCAACATGTTTCTTGAAGCATCCTCTTAACTTTATCTATGACAGAAGACCTTGCACATGAACAAACAACCCCAGATGGCAGCATATAGGCTCACCTGGCCTCACCAGGGCCTGTCCAGCAGCAATCTGCATGTAATGGTTATTCAGGATAACAGTGGCCACCATGATCTTGCTTCTCTGCAGCTACTCATAAAGCATGGCCAACACAGTCAAGCACATCATTATGCAGCTCCACACACCATCTCTTCTTCCACCTGCCTACACCAAATTACCCTGACCCTCTACCTCAAAACAAAAATAATAATTAACATATTAATATTTGCTGTCAGGGTTCCTACCAAAAGGATTAGCATAAGCCAGATCATTTTAAAAATTCTTTTCAATTTCTCTTCTTCCCTCATTACGACCATGTTGACAGGTGTTGAACATATTGCTATGTTCTACTGTGGGAGAAGCTGAGTTATAATCAGCATCAAGTGTCTGACATTTTTATTTCTTTTCTTGTCTGATACATTTTAAAATTTGGCTCATTATTTCCTGTTTTCTGTTGTCACTGGGTTTTGTACCTATGGAAGGTCAGAAAGTGTAAGCCTAAGATCTGTCATGACTTTGCCAATTTTATTTTTTTATTTTTTTCCTTTTTATTGAGATAGATGCACATAGATCATGAATACATTTGTGTATTTGTGGGGTACAAGTGTTGATTTTTTATACAATTTGGAATGCTTACATCAAACTATTTAATATAGCTTTCACCTCATTTACTTAATTATTGTGTTAAGACATTTAC
>NW_003852422.1:20672214-20672827 GCF_000181295.1 Otolemur garnettii | reverse complement strand
TTTTTTTATTGTTTTTGACTTTTTCCTGATCTCAAAGTAAGTGCAGTAGGCAGAATTTTGGCCCCCATGACCCTCACCATAGGTCTTATGCCTGTGGTTATGTTACATGGTGAAAGGAATTATGCAGATGTAATTAAGGTTACTAATCAGTTGACCTAAAAATTGGGATATTATCCTGGATTATCCAGTTGGGCACAGTCTAAGCACATGAGCCCTTAAAAGTGAACACATGGCAAAGAGGAAGCCAAAGAGATTTGATGCACAGAAAGGGTTTGACTCACTTTTGCAAATGGTAACACAGAAAGTATGAGAAGGAACTGGGTTCTGACACCATCTTGGATAAGCTTTCAAATAGATCCTCCCCGAGGTCTTCAGTAACGAGCACAATTCTGTCAATACCTTGACCTGGGCTTTGTAAAACCATGAACAAAAAGAAGAGCCGAGGCACACTGCATATATGTCTCTTTTCTATGTTTTGTGTGATTAATAACTATTTTGTACTATTTTAACTTTTTTTAGTATTAGAGACAAGTATATAATTGTTTTTATATCTCCTTGCAGACACAATGATCCAATTTTAAAATTTAAAACACATACACACACAGATAAAAAA
>NW_003852422.1:20670372-20671258 GCF_000181295.1 Otolemur garnettii | reverse complement strand
GCAGGCAGTGTCCGGCAATACTTTACATGATTTGTCTTACCACATTCCCACAATAACCATATAAGTAAGGACTACTTTTGTTCCTATTTTTCAGTTGAGGAAACAGAAATATAGCATGGTTAGATAACTTTTCCAAGGATAATATCTGGCTGGTAAGCTGATAAATTCGGATCTAGAGCCCTTTGCTTCTGATCTACCATAGGAAGGGAAATTTCCTTCACTTAGGAGGAGAAGCTGCCTTGATGTTTGGCCTTTTAGGAGTCTTGGCCTTGGCTGGCATATTCTTTTTGGTTAAAGAAGCAGCACCATTCTTGACCTTGCTGGCCGTGGTTTTTTTTAACTCTTCCTCTCGGCTTCTCAGATCTAAAAAGACTGACTTGTTTGTAGCGTGTCACCAGCAACTATAGGCCTCTTCCCCTCTAAGTTACTGGAGTATCATCATCCTCAGGAACATAAGACCAAGAGAAGCTGACAATCTGACATAAGCTATTGCTTTGTGCTCTTCACATCACAAAATATTCTGCTACCCTTATCTAATTGAATTAAGGTGTAATCTATATAGTGTGTGTGCTTTCCTCTTGCCAACACTTACCTCACCAGAAAGGCAAAAAATACCCAATACTATGTGGTTGTCAGCCTCAAAGATGACCCAAATTGTAGCTTTCTGCTGATATTCACATTTTGGGGTAAATTCCTTACTCTGAATGTGGGCTAGACTTTGGGACTCACTTCTAAAGACTGGAATACAGCAAAAGTGATAGGATGTCACTTCTGAGATTAGGTTATAAAAAGATCATATCATCTGTTTTAGGTTTTCTCTCTCTTCCTCTCTCTCTCTCAAATTGTGTTGCTGAGGGGGAAGCCAGCTGCCAAGCCATATTATATG
>NW_003852422.1:20665756-20666906 GCF_000181295.1 Otolemur garnettii | reverse complement strand
AAGACTTGAATAGGCACTTCAAAAAAGGAATATCCATATGGTCAATTAGAATATTACAGGGTAAAATGGTCATCAGGTCACCAGGAAGATTCTGAATAAACCATAATTAAATTCCATTTTGTATCCACCAGAAAAGCTAAAAATAGAAATATAAAAGAAGAACTAATAATGTCAAATGGTGACTCAGTTGTGAACATGAGGAACATGTATGTTTTTTGGTGGGAAACAGGCAACTTCTGCTAAACGCTTGGACACTGTGATTCCTCTCCTAGGCATATAATCATCAGAAATGAATGTATGTATGCACCAGGAATGTCCATAGCACCATGATTTATGATAGTTGAAACTGGAAACAACTCAGATGTCCATCAATAGAAGATGAAAGAATTGCAGCAGAATCATTCAATAGGAAACCAAATAGCAGTGAAAAAATAAACTATTTGCTCCATGCAACAATGTGGATGAATCTCAGAGATGGCAAAAGAAGGTAGGATACATAAAATAAGATAAAGATGAGATTCCACGTGTATAATATTGAAAGCCAGGCTAAACTACCTAGGACAATAAATGTTATGATGGCGGTCACTTCTGAGGGGTACTGAATGGCAGCCAACATAAGGAGGCTTCTAAGGAGCTGGTGATGCTCCATGTTTTGATCTGGAGAGTGGATTCACAAACAGATTCTCTTTGTACAAAATTTTCAAGTGGCACCTGTACCATTCGTGCATTTTACTGTATGTATCTTACATTTAATAATAATAGTTGCTCAACAACACCTCCAGCCTCTGCTTTTCTTTTTTCTCTGGGCCATGTTGCCTCTGAGATCCCTCACATGAAAAACCAGGAAATTCCTATCAAACCGCCTCTCCATGTGCTAATATCTGCCCTATCTAACCTTCTTGTAGAGTACCCTTGCTCTCCTATAATTAATTATCTTTCAGTATTTCTGTATGTTCCAATGCCTGACATCTGTTCCTGTCTCTTATATTCATGTTACAAACACAGCTTTGGATGAAGCAGGGGAGCTATTGAACAAGGGCTGATCTCAGTTGAAATGAAAAAGCAGCTGTTTCCCTCCTATTCTCCACTAGAATAACAGCCACAGCCTCCAAGGCGAAAGTTCACTTCAAAGTGCTCCCAACCAGATTCA
>NW_003852422.1:20662823-20665282 GCF_000181295.1 Otolemur garnettii | reverse complement strand
ACTGTGTGCCTGAGCACTAATTTACTCTGATAAAATGTTACTAATAAAATAAAGGATCCCAAATCTATTTCACTAAGCCTGGCACATCATAGAGACACCCTCAGTCAGTGAGACTGCAGACCCCAACCATCTCATTATATCTTTGGACAGAAAGACATAAAGCAAAAGCTGTAATGAAATTATCATAGCTTGCTGCCTCCAGATTTTTCACTTATACCTCCTTTGGTATCATATCAACACACTAATTACCTGCACCCTGCACTCTCTGTTTCATTTAATAATAATCCCAAACAAAGAGGCCAAAGCTAAAAGAGGAAGTGGGGGTCAGGAGAAGAGAAAGGGCCAGATAGATATACTGTATGAACAGTAACACATAAGGATTTAATCAAACTGGAATACAAGCCCAGGGAGTAGACAAAGGGGCAGACAACAGTTTACAAAGGTAAGTTAACACATTTCTTACACTTATATGAATTTACACAAAATTGAGCCTCTATTTCTATTAATTATAAATTGTTATAACACTGTAAAGGTCATCCCCAGGGAAATGTCCATGCTCAGCACATTTTGCCCCAGTAGGGGTTCAGGCCTAGGATAGGAATGGTCCCTGCTGCTCTCCTATCCAGGGTCAGCTCTGAGAATAGGCAGAGTTGAAAACATAGTGGACAGGAGTCTGCATCCCTCTTTGCCAGTCCCTAGCATGTGTCCCTAGCATGTGTCCATTCAGTCTAATTTGCTAGTTTCCACTTCATGTTTCCTTTCCCCATGGGCTAAAGACCAACCCAGGGTGCAGCCTGCTTATCTGCCTTTCACCATATTTCTGCCAGTTATTATTCTCAGAGATGGAATGTTTTCCCTGTTTTATCATTTCTAAGCAGGATTTGCACACACAATAACTCTTGCATGACCCAGAACTCACGTATGAATTTACCACTTGTCAAAAAGAGTATTTCTCCACATTCATCCTTCTACAAACATTTAAACCTCCATTCTCAAATGTTTCCCTGGTTTTAGGCCTTCTTCTTAATGCAAATTAGGCCTCTCCATATGTTAATTTAATGTTGCAATTACCCAATAAGTTGGATTTGATTTATTCTTATTTTATAGATAAGGAAGATAGGACTTGGAGAATTTGAGTTAACTAACACACAGTCAAAAAGAACTATTAAGCAGCACAGACAGAGATTGAGCCTAGATCTCACTGACTTCCTAATTTATGTTGTTTCTTTGAAGCCAGTTTTCAAACCTAAGTGTGAGTACACCTAAAAATCTTCTTCAGAGCTTGTTTGTCATTTACATTCTCAGGACCGTATCCCCAGAGATTCTGATTCAGTAGGTTTCTCCATTTATTCTTGCTGCTATAATATAGACAGTATATACAACAGAAATGTATTAGTCACAGTCCTAAAGGCTTGAAAGTTCAAAGTCAAGGTATTAGCAGATTCAGTGTCCACTCAGTGTTCTCTCTGCTTCCAAAATGGCGTCTTCTAGATATTTCCTCACACAGAAGAAGGGCAAAAAAAAGCCAAGACTGTGTCCTGTGGCAGAAGAGATGGGAAGGACAGGCAGCTCTCTGACGCCTCTTTCACAGGGCATTGATCCCTTTCAATGGGGCCAAATCCTCATGACTTACTCCCCCAATGGTCCCACCTCTTAATACCATCACAATGGGCATGAAGTTTCAACATGAATTTTGGAAGGACATAAACATTAAAATCATACCAGTAGGGTGTTTTTCTACTAATGCTAATGTAAATTATCTGAGAACCACACATAGATAAATTCACCAAATACCTTTAACTCTTTCTTCTTTATCTAACTTACTGAATTTATTGTCACATATATATTTTTAAATTTCTGTTCCTACAGAAACTATTCAAGCTCCTCTCCCAAGACCTTAACTGTTGACTGTTAAAATACCCTTTTAACGGGTCTCTTTCCTTCCCAACTGTCACTAATTCCACCCATCTTACTCTCTCGGCAATCATCAAATTAATTTCTTAGCAGAGTAATCCTGATCTTTTTCTTTTCTTACCTCTGAAATCTTTAGGTAGTTGTTTTAAAAAAATTATTTATTGCTAGTTGGTTAGGAAGACTTTATTCAGGATCATCATGAGAGGTGTAGGCACCACTGTAGGGGAATTTTGCAGTAGGCAAAAGGGATTGGGCTTAACTCTGAGCACAGCATGAGTAACTGGGAATCTATAGCCAAGTAGCAGGGTCAAGGTCAATACATAGAACTTTACTAAAAGGAAATCAAGGGGATCCTGGATAAAACAGCTTGGCAGAATTGTTGCTGAAGACAAGTCAGGATAGTCAGACACCACCTGGGAAATGGTGGAGGATGAGGAACCCGATCAGATATCAAGAGTGATCAGATATGAAGGGTTTGAGGCTCTCACTAAATTACTTAGGATGGTTCTTAACTAAAATTGCATTTTACAAAGAAATGTAAAAAT
>NW_003852422.1:20649307-20662178 GCF_000181295.1 Otolemur garnettii | reverse complement strand
AGATGGTGATTAAGATACTTTATAATCTATCTCCCATTTATATTCCCAATCTCATCTTTCACTAAAACGTTATAATCTCTTTACTTACTGACACCCAAACATACCTTAAAATAGCCCTCTTTAGTTCTCATATTCTATTTTCCTTCTCTGAAACACTACATTCCCTTTTTGTCTGCCTACCCAAAACCCCTTCTTCTTGACCTATAACTTCCATCATAAGTTCTCTCTCATTTATGAAACATTCCCAGACCATAGTGGTGCTTCCTTCTCTGAACCCACAGTATATATTGCCTTCTCTGAATATTAAACACTTGTAGTTTATCTGATTGCTTATAGTGCTATCTGTATTGCTATTTAACCTTCCAGATTAAAAAAAAAGTCATTTGTTTCAATGATTTGTGAATGTTAGGTAACAAAATCTTTTGGTTTAGATAACTTCAAGTCATTGCTTACCTCAACTAGCATAGATATATCATGCTTCGACATTTTGTCAACATTTTTGTCGACAGTTCGAGTTATCATGTTAGTTTCATCAGGCAATTATTATCTATTCAGGTTCATTCTGTAACATAATATAGACCTAGTCACTCCTCATTCATCCCTCTATAATTATCTCCTTATTTGTGATCTTCTCATTATAATATTAGATGTTAATTTCTACACATAGGAAGTACAGTTGAAGACAATGTCTCTACACTTAAAGAGATAATAAGTACTCTTTTCTCAGAATGTATGGCTTTGTTGAATTTCCATCATGTCTCTTTAAACTTATATTTAATATCACTTTCTACTTATATAAGTGCCTTTTATAATGAAAGAACAAAGTCATTTCTAATAGAAATGCAAATTTCAAACAATATAACTCTTATTTTTTAATATAGACTGCAATAGAATATTCAAAAAGTTGAAGTTATGCTCCCAGTAATAATTATGCCCCTCTAGCAAGGTCAGTGGTGGGACTAAGCCTCTTTGGAATTCTCTAGAGAAAGACTAAAAGAATATAGTTCTAAGATGAAATCCAATGACTCCTGTGATATTAAACTTAATTTGATCATTAATAAGACATCAGAGAATTCATAAAATCTAATTAATTATAGGAAAATTGATTTTTTATCACTAACAATATGACTCAATTTCTTGGGACAACTAAGGCATATAATCCATGGAAGCACCAGCTCTCATAAAGTGTCCTAAATCGCAGTCTGTACCAAAGGCCTAAAGGAAGATTACTTTTCTTGTCTACCATGATCATATATAAGCTCTTTGCAGAATGTATCAGTAACTGAATGGACTTTTATATTTATAGCTAATAAAATCTTTTACACATTGCTTTCTCAGTAAAATTTTAACTATAATACTGAGATGATTTGTCTGATTTCTCCTCTAAAACCACCTGCCATAATTAAACCTGTTAAAACCCACCCATATACTCATTCCATACCAATCTTTGGGGCTAAGCCTCCATCTAGCATGGAAGTGTTTTGTTTTGTTTTGTTTTTAAGATTTAGGAATTCTCTTTCAGCATTAGGGGAAAACAGCCATTATTTCATTCTTTTTGTTGTAGTTGAGACAGAGTCTTACTCTGTCACCCTGTGTAAAGTGCCATGGCATCAGCCTAGCTCGCAGCGACCCCAAATTCTTGGGCTCAAACAATCCACTTGCTTCACCCTCCCAAGTAGTTGGGACTACAGGTGCCTGCTACAATGCCCAGATTATTTCTCTATTTTTTTCTAGAGACAGGATCTCACTCTTCCTCAGGCTGTTCTCAGACTCCCAAGTTCAAGGCACCTTGGCCTCCTAGAGTTGTAGGATTACAGATATGAGCCATCAAGCTCTGTACCATTACCTAATTTATGTTATGGATAAATTCAACTTTCCATTTGTCCTAATCATGTCCTGCTTCTCCAGTCTCTTGGAGACTATGCTTTGACCTGTCACAACTCTCCCTGACACCTCCCCCTGACCACTAGGAACTGGACAGAGGGATTACTATCTAGACTTCTACCATTTACCTTCCCCACATGCACCACATTATTTAGCAATGTCAGCTATTATAACAAAAAATTCAAACTATATGACAATCAAACCTTGACAGAATTTTCTCATCCATGTAAATTCTAAGACAAACGTTCCTAATCAGTGCACAGCAATTCTCCAGAGATGTAGCAAAAAGTCCCCTTTAATCTTGTGAATCCACCACTTAAACATTTGCCTTCCAAGAATGCTGTGCTCATCAGCATTGACTACACAAATGAGGGAGTGGGTAAAGCCCACCTGTTTCTAATGCTTCTTGGCATAGAAATGACACTCATCACTATTGGTTGCATTCTGTTGGTAAGAACTAATCACATGGTTATAATAAATAGATGCAAGAAAGCTGGGAAGTGCCCTTCCTGACTGAGCAGCTGTTTCTTCACAGTGATTCTGTATTGAGAATGGAAATACACCAATTTTGAAAGATATTTACCTCTTTCAGTTCTATCTCATTTGTCCTTTTTTTTTTAATGACTGATTTGTTGATCATACATCTGTTCTCCAAACCTATATATGCTATATATGTTTTTTCCCATCAAAAATAGCCTCCTAAATGTGAACCCATCCTTAGGAAATACCATTTTCCCAGACTCTACCTGTAAGTTGTATTAAATGTCCTGCCTTGTCCATCATTCCATGGTCTCGCATATCCTTTTGTTTACCCAGAATATATGTACTTGAATCTATTTTGTTGTAATATGTCATAATTCAAGGAATGCCCTAAGAATTATGAGAAAAGTCATGCCCAAGAAAGCAATAAAATAAAAAGAATTGTGTGGCATATCTATATTGAAGAAATTAATCTCACCCAAATCACAGAAATGTAATAGAAAAGGTGAACCAGAGTGTAAACTTCCTAGTAACCTATGTAGAAATGGAGCATGAAGATAAAGCTGAGAGCAGAACAGAGGCAAGTACACAAATTATGAATTATCTAAATAATAAAGAGGAAAATAAGTGGGCACTTGGAGAGTATATTCAGATAAAGTGATGATGATGTGACTGTATCAGTGATGTAAAGAGGTTTATAGCATGTTTTATTACTGATTTGATAGTTCATTAAAATCTGAAAGAGCATTATCACATTTGCTATATATTTATATTCAATTAGAAATACATAAGAGAGAATATGTGTGTGTGTGAGAGAGAGAGAAGGGGAAAGAGAGACAGAGAGAGTTAGCCATATATGGACAAACATATAGGAGACTCAAAAGGAAAGGCGATTTGGTATTGACCTTAAGTTTATTCAATAGGAGACCATACTGGTCAGTCCACCCCATGTTCAAAGTGGAGCTATAAAATATTCACCAAGCATCACTTATCCAGTAGCTCTTTATAGAATAAAAAAAAAATAAGAAATTATCAGGATGAGGCAGGTCCAATTTCTCACATATACCAGATTTCACACTTTCATTTGAAGGAATTAAAAATAAGTTACTTGACCATAAGCATCAAGAATTTGAAACATACATTCCATGAGCAAGTCTGCAATAACCATATGGTAAATGGTGGATGCAAGGGACAGAAATAAAGGAGCGGAAAGCATCAAACCATATAGCCTGGCTTCAGCTCCCCATATTGCTGGGAAGACGCAAGTGACTCCCCCCAAAAGAGTGTCAGAAGAACTCCGAGAATAAAATATGTTCCTGATCCAACCTCAGAGAAAGTCAGATAGGCATGGAGAAAGCATGGGAAGTGGGGAGATTCCAGAAACCCCCTCCCCCTAAAGAGCAAAAGTCTTTTCCCTCAACAAAATAAATGGATTTCCCCCAGGGAACTAAAATGATTGTCCCTCTTCTTATCCATCATTTATACCAGACAAACATTATAAACTAACTCAATGTTACTAAGAACTTAATTAACAGAAAATTATTATACCAAGCATTGAGTTGCTAAAATACAAAGAGACCCTGAAAACATCTGTGTAGTCCCTAGTCTAAAAAAATATCCTTCATCTGCCATCTGTGATGCTTTTTTTTCTTTACCTTGTTTTTAAACTGGAATGTAAAAATTTTATAGGCACAATATTTTCTGTCCAGAAAATACCTTCCTTGGATTCTACATAGACTCTTAACAAAATCCACATGGAATACATCACCATGATACAAAAGTAGAGCTTTCCTTAGCTAGGGTGAATCCTCACAATCTCAGTTAGGTGAACAGTCCTTTTTCTTCTTAGGCATGCCAGTCCACAACTCTTGTTGTTCCTGCATCTTCTCACTGACTGCCACAGGTAACCCACAACCACAAAAACCTCCCATTGTGCCTATCTCATGTTAATTACTCATGACCCGTGGCTTTGATGCCCTTTCTAACATGGGTGGAAGAAACTCTATTCCCTCTCCATTCTTTTTCCTTCTATTGTTTTTCCTTTCTTCCTCTGAATGATTTATAATTTCCATCACCTTCTTCCATTGGTTTCCAGGATTATGAAAGAAGTATTACTGGTGCCCAAACCCATGATCTGAAAACCAAAAGCTAGTGCCAAAGGGTTCATTTAAAATAAGAATCACCCAGAAGGAGTGCTTCTTAGAAAAAATTCCATTAGAGCTAAAATGAATATTGTGTGTGCAGCATATTTACTATATTTACAATCAATGAGTAGGATTAATCAAGGAGATGATGCCAAGATATTTTTTTCTTATTCAAGTGTTCACAAATAAATGACATTCTTGTTCATTAAAATTCAAATTCAGATAAATGGCATCCTCTACTTGTAAGTGACCCTTAACCATGCAGGTCATAAAAGAAGCTGCCAGAATTCTGAAGTTGCATTTAATTTAAAGCTGCAAAGGAAATTAATTAGGTTGAAACAGAAGCTCTGGCTTCAAAACAAGGATGGATAGTCACTTTAAATAACAAAATGTCAATATTTGCAGAAAATTGAGACTTCGCAAATAATAAACAGTGCTATTCCCTCCATGAATTGTGGTCCAACTACTATAAATATGGAAATTCAACAATTCATCACTAGAACTATCCTTTATTTTAGCTACTTTCATCTGGTAATAAATAGAAATTATATTTGTTGGATAAAGTTAGAAGGAGAAATCTCTCTGCCTTTTCTTTTTCTTGATGAATTTGGCTCAGGTTAAGAATATCAAATTATATGTTGACAGAGGAAATAACTTGGCATCCTGAAAGACTAAAAGATGTTACAAACATAATTATCTCAGATCAGCACCACATGGTATATTGTCAGATAGAGAGGGGGAAAATTACCTAAGATGTAAATTGGAAATAGGTAGTCTTGCCAATAGAAAGATGGATCTGCGTGTATCATTTGAGTGGCCAAATTCTTTTGAGATTTTTACATTTTTTCATCTTTTATTTGACCATGCAGATGGATTTGATTTTACTTTGGTAATGTTGGCAAAGAATAAGATCATTAGTACATGCTGAATGATTTTAAAAGTTACATAATTATAATGTTTGCCAAAAAAGTATAAAAAAGAATGACAAAAGGTGCAATTATTTCACATTTATACAAATAAAGTTAGGGGTATGTAAATATTTTTAAGACTTATATTTTTACATCTAACAGAGCAAATGAATGTTATTGGTTGGACTGAACTGTCCATTCAGTATGAAAGTTGTAGAACTGTCCATCTGTTGGTGAAAAAGCTATCAGAAAGTCCACTGGGATCTCAGTGGCCATCAAGAGCTAAACATCTTCCCAAATACCCAAACTCAATGTTAAAATACTGTTTTAAATGCTAAAATCATGAGGAGGTTTGTTTTGTTTGGTTTGGTTTGGATTGGGGCGGGGGGAGTTTAAGTAATCTTACAGAAGTTCTCTGTGTAGTAATCCAAGTTTCCAAAATATATAGAAATGTATATAGATTAAGGTACTTCCCCTGTCTCCTTAGAGACAGCAAAGCTTCAGAGAAAGGTGTTTACAACCTCTACAGAAGAACACCAGGCCCACAGTATGAGGCACAGAACAGCTGTGAAATAAACCACTCCCTCCAGGGAGGAAGAAAGGACAACCACTACCCCAGGTACATGGACAAAACCGCAGGGGAGATATACTGGCACTACCCAGGGGTAACTGTGCTGCTAATTCTCTGGCTGGAAAGAAAACAAGATGCATTTACAAAGGAATAATGTGAAGAGCAGAACAGAGATTTTCATCTAAATATTATGATGCTCTATGTGTGTTTGGGGCAGATCAAATGAAAAATATATGGGCCAAATGAATCAAGGATATTACTAAATTCCTTGATTTACCTTATTTGCTTCCTGAATTTTCCCCAAGGAGAAGTAACTAATTCCTGCAAAAGAATCCAAATTCTTCTCTCAGGAAATAATAGCTATATCATTGTGTCAGGGCTTAAACACTTATCATACTCAAATTCAGTCAATTGTAAGTAATTTTTTTATGTCCTAGCTACCAGTTATAATAGTGCTAATTTTAAAAATGTACCTAGAATTTAAGATTTTCCAAACTGGACTAATATGCTTCCTTGCTCCAGTCCAGGGAATGATATGATTTCCACTTAGTTGGATAAGTTGAAAACTTGAACATTATTATTTCTCCTGCCTTTACCTCCAGATTGAATCCGTTACAAATTCCTAATGACACCACCTGACAAATATTTCTTATTGCTCTCTATTTCAGCATTGTTGTCTAAGTTCTGTTATTTTCTTAGTGGAGTATTTTAGTAACTTCTTTGCTAAATAATGATTTCATATTTTTCTTCCTCTGGATGCTTCTTCCATTTTTCACTGTTTCAGTGATCTGTATTGCTCTTTTTATCTCCCCATTGGATTGTTCCACTCAGCATACAAATTGATTCAAAATTTTGATTCTGCCATCGAGGCTGGGCTCAGCTGGGTGATCCTTCTGCAGGCATTACTTGGGATCAGTCCTGTAGCTGTAGTTCTCCAGAGGCTTGAGTAGAGCTGGAAATCCATGATGGCTTCACCAACAGGTCTGGACTCTCAGCTGAAAGGCTGGAACAGCTGGAGTGTAGCTGAGCATTTCTCTCTCTGCCCTCAACATGGTAGCCCAACCTCTTTAAAAGGCGTTCCAGGCATTTAAGGAAAATATCTAATTTGAAAGTTTAAGACCAAAGCAAAACAACAGAAAAAAAAAAAGTCAATTTGGAAGATTCATAGATGACACAAAGAAAAGAAAAAAATAAAATCATCTCTCTCCTCAGAGACAAAATAGGATTAAAAATTAGTCTCATTTAAAAATATCAATTTCTGAGAAATGTTGTTTTAATAAACAGGAGGTTGAGGGTAAACTCAAGGAATTCTGCCAGAAAGAAATCATATGGAAAAAGGGGGAAAGACAGTTATCACGCAAGGATCAAGTTTCAAAATACTCTCAGACTTCTCCACAGTACTCCTAGAAGTTACCAAAAAATTGAGAAATCCTTTCAGAATTCAATGAAAAATAATTTCTAATCTAGAATTTTTTTCCCCAGGACAAAGTCTTAACTATAGTTCAGAATAGAACTATGAGGTTTGAGGCTCTGAAAGATCTTTAAAAGAGTATTTCCTATGAATGAATTTTCAGAAAAAATATTGAAAGACAGGCTCTACCAAAATGTGAAAGTAAATCAAAAATAAAATTTATCGGATCTAGGAAACAAAATCTATCACCAAAGATAGGCCAAGGGGATTATTAGGCTTATAGTAGAAGTAACTCTCCAGATGGCAGCTATACATCATGCCTACAAATTGATCAAATAGAAATCAATCAATTCAAACAGTATTAGGTATGAAGCCTCTAGGAAAGACTTTTTTCCCAGTGAAATGTAATTAATGGAATATATAAAGTTTTAACACAGGAAATTAAGTTAGTGTTAATCACAAACTAGGTAAACAAACAATTATCTGGGCAGGAAAAGGATGCTGCACAGGAAAGAAAAAATAATCCTATTACATAGCTCATCCAGAAATAGAGGTTACCTGGGTCGCTGCTGAATATTATTATTAAAATCACAATACTGAGTGGATAGGGGCCAGAGGTGGGGAATATGTATGTACAGGTTAGGGAATAAGGGGACAAAATTAAGCTAAATTCTCATCTTCCACAGTAGAAAATTGATAGGTACTACTTAAGACATAAATCCAGAAGTAGCAATACATGCAGATTATTTAAAAACACAGAAGTTAAACATCAAACAAATCAAACACAAGAATTGATAGCAATTGATTTAGAAAGTGGGAAATGATGGGAGCAGAGAAGTGATGATTTTCATGTCAATTCTTGAAGAGCTACCTGACTATTTAAATATATAATTTAGAATCAAAAACAAGCTAACGAAAATAGTTACCTTTGGAAATTCATGTTGTGTGTGTGTTTCACTTGTCCTTTCTTCCTAGTTACAAATTTTTCCGCACGTATAGCAAATGCAGTTTTGAAAGATTTTAATTCAGTCTTTCATGGCCATTAAATTGCTGATCGTTTTCACTTAGTTTTCCACTTTCTTCTCTTTATATATTCCTATATAATCAATGCTCAATTAATATATAAGAACTCAAAGTACAAATGAATATATCAAGTGACAGAGTGTGTTTAAATGGAGAAGCTGGCTGATGAAGTTCACCAGTGAAACTATGTGCCTTGGCAATTAACTGCTCCAGACCTCAAGATCAAGCAAATACGCCCTCATCTTTGAGTCTAACTCTCAGATCAAATTGCATGCAAGGAATGGTCAAAGAACTATACCTATCCTGGGGGAAATTACTGGCAAAAGTAAATAAATTCCACGTGACATCAGCAAATTGTTTTATTAAACTGGTGACACAGTGGTTTCTTCCATTGGTTGATATTAGGATCAGGTTTCTCAAATCCATGAAAATAATTTAATCTCTCAAACTTAGATTGAAAGAGAGAAAATGGAAGACAGTGGTCCAGGGCCCAGGAGAAATTTATCTTTTCCCAACTCATTGTCAGTGCTGTAGCACTTTAAAGCAATGTGTTTTTGATTCTCATGTTTGGATGGCATTTCTGCTTAGGAAATCACTCGCATTTTGATCTTTCTTTCCTTTTGGGACAGTCAGTGAAAAGTGCTTTTATAAGTTACAGTTCTGACCTTTTTAGGATTCTGTTATTTGATTAAAAAACAGAAGAGGTCGGCTGTCTAGTGGGGTTTATTGTCTGTAACAAAGCAATCAGAAATGCAACCAAAGAGTAATTTGTAAGTGGTTATGGATCCATTCGCAAGAAATATTTATTGTTACTGGTGTAATTCCACACCAAAATGAAATACGCCAGAGATCTGTTTGTCTTCCTCTCTTGAGGCCCATGGCAGCTATACCATAGGTGAAAACAATTTATAAAGATGGCATTTGGCTCCTTGAGAGATTCAAAACGCTTGAATGAGATCCAAGTGAACCCTTGCTTATTGAGCTCCCTCCTGGGGACGTGTGGTGTGGCATGAGGTGAGTCTTGCTCTATGTAGCACCTTTATTCTCTTAAACTAGTGTGGTCTGCAGATGTCTGGGCATCCCTGAGACCTTTTAAGGTGATCTATAAGTTCGAAACCATTTTCATAATAATATTACGTTAATATTTACTTTATTCTAGTGGCATAAAAACAATAGTGGTTAAAACATTAGCACCTAAGCATGAATATGAACAGTGGCAGGAACCTGCTGCTGTTTTTTAAATAGCAGCTTTACTAATATATAATTCACTTACAATTTAAAATACACATATAACTTACTCATTTCAAGTGGGAAAAGCAATGGTTTTTAGTGTCTTCACAAAAATCTGCAACTACCACTACAATCAATTTTACATTTTCATCCCTTCTAAAGAAGCCCCATGACCTCTGGGCGTCACTCCCTCACCCCTTCCAGTCCATCCCGGCTCTAAGCAATCACTAATCTACTTTTTATCTCTACAGACGTACTTTTCTGAACCTTTGATATAAATGAAATGATACCATATATAGTCTCTTGTGACTGTTTTCTTCCCGCTTAGTGTAATGTTTTCAAGTTTCGTCTATGTTTGTAGCATATATCAATTCTCCATTCATTTTATGAGCAGACAATATTCCATTGTATGGATATATGATGTTTATTCACTCACTCATTGGTTGACATTTGGGGTTGTCTTTACCTTTGGCTATTATAAACAATGTTGCTGTAAACATTTGGGTATAGGAATTTGTACGAGCCTGTTTTCATGTCTCTTAGGAGTATACCTAGAAGTGTATTTTCTAAGTTCCAGGTAACGCTACATTGAGCCATCTGAAGAACTGCCAGACTATTGTCCAAGGTAGCTACACTGCTTTACCTTCCTATTAGCAGTGAATAATGGTTCTGACCTCTCTACATTCTCACCAACCCTTGTCATTATCTGACCAGGTTAGGCAATCTCTATGGTTACTTAATATTTTTTATCTGAAAGAAAATTCTAGAAAATAATCTTAGCTGATAGCTATAATGTTAAAATGTAGTCTTCTATGCTTAAAGAAAGTGATGGGCATCAATGACTTCTGATTGTAAAATAACACATATAAGCAGTTTAATTACAATAGACTTATTAACTGTTGCTATCAGTAATAATAGTAAGAGAGTGGGTGATGGGTATTTTATAGAGGGGTGGTAATTCATATTTTTTCTTTAACTCTCTTCTGCTCATTGCCCATGTAGACATAGGTCACATGAGTCTGGCTCTACTTAATGAAGTGGTTTTACAACAATTCAGTCTGATGTCCAGGTAACAGGACCATTTGTGAAAGGTCAATTAAATACAGTTACCACAAGATTAATTCTGTAATTAGCCCAAGTTGACCAAAATACATAATCTGAATAAAGTCTGTATAACATGGTGTGAATACTTAGAAGCACACAGTCTCCAATGTGGAGTATCAGGACTTCAACAAATGTAATAAAAGAAATGCTTCCCAAGGGGAGTCAGATGAAAAATGATTCCTCTCTACCCTGAGTAATATGGCATTTTTTGCAAACTTGTAGAAACATTGCCATCACCATAGACCAAAACTTCAACTAATCTTAAACAAGACTAGCCCCCTCCTTCTGCTCCTCACAAATGATCACTCAGCCATTACCTTCCCTGTAAACATCTGTGCCAAGAAAATGTCTTTCCTCAAAGCAACATTTTGTTAAATTAATAATCATTTCTGGGACACACAAAAATCAATGGGTCCCGTTTGGTGCCTGAGGTGTCACACTGACAAATAAAGGGTGAGCCCCAATGCACACCTCTCGCTGTCTGCCTGGAGTTTTAGGCATGCCAGCTTTGAGCAGCTGTGGATTCTGTTTAATTCAGTGAATTTGCTGTTCATCAGCCCTTGGCAGGCTTTATCTCCCCATCACTCCAACAAAGGTAAGTTTGTCGTTGTCATTTCTTTTTCAATTATAGTTCCAACAACAAAGCAACTCACATATTTGTGCCACCTTCTACATTTCAATTTCTCCATAAAAAAACAAATATTTCAGTCTATTAAAAATGGCATGTTTTATGGATAATCACCTTCATAAAAGCTGTCATGTACATCTACCAAGGGCAGTAAGTATATAAAGTTCTAGCCTCAAACACCAAAACCAAGATGTTTTCTGGTGCAAATAGATATCCTTTTGGAAGAAAAATGTTGAGAACATCAACATATTTTCCATATTATAAAGGGATATTCTTGTTTGTTTGTTTTGTTTTGTTTTTGAGACAGAGTCTAAAACTGCTGCCCTGGGTAGAGTGTTGTGGCATCACAGCTCACAGCAACCTCAAACTCTTGGGCTTAAATGATTCTCTTGCCTCAGCCTCCCAAGTAGCTGGGACTACAGGTGCCCACCACAACACATGCCTACTTTTTTGTTGCAATTGTCAATGCTGTTTAGCTGGCCCAGGCTGGGTTCAAACCCACCAGCTTTAGTGTATGTGGCTGGCACCATAACCTCTGTGCTATAGGCGCCAAGCCTAAAGGGACATTTTTGAACTCATTAATACAATATCTGGTATAAAAATGCATGTAAGCCTTGAAATTTTAGTTGCTGGGACTGTACTATCAAGGTCACAGCTTATTGTTGCTTTTTGCTCTCTTGACCTTTCTGGCA
This sequence comes from Otolemur garnettii, assembly GCF_000181295.1. Lineage (NCBI taxonomy): Eukaryota > Metazoa > Chordata > Mammalia > Primates > Galagidae > Otolemur > Otolemur garnettii. The sequence continues at coordinate 20,650,103 of NW_003852422.1, read as the reverse complement.
ATGAACTTAGGATCTTATGTCTTACTGCTGATTTTGTATACTGAGAAAAGCTTCAGAGCATTTTTTCAGTTATCAGTAGCAAAGCAATAACTAGCATGATGATGAAAGAGGGAATGAGCCTTCCTGTGTCTTATGGACAGTGATTTTGATATTGAAGGCTGGGATCGAATCTTCAGTTTTCAAGCAACCAATATTTCGTGTGTTAAAATCATCACCAGCAGCAGCATCACCACCACCGTTACTGCCATTTATTAGCTGCCTACTGAGATAAGTGTAAGCTTTATGCGGGAGCTTTTACACGCACTTACTATGATTTGTTTGCAAAGATGGTCACAAGAATCTCTCCCATTCTGTGGGCTGGTCTCCTTGCAACGTGACTCTGCCATTCTTCCTGTCAGGAAGCAGTTTATTTATCTCTTCCCTTCAACCTAGTCTGGTCTTGTTCGACTGAGTAGAAGTGACTGTAGGATTCCTGAGCCTCAGTTACATGAGGCCTTTCAGGTTGCACAGCTTCTATTCTTGCCCTCCTGTGGCCCTGAAGCCACCATGTAGAAAGACAGGTCTAGTTTCTTGGCAGATAATGAACCATGGGGGGGATTGGGAGAAAATACAGAACAAGAAAGGCCAGGTAACAACAATAAAACATGAAAATGAGGCCATCTTGGACTATCCAGCCCCAGTTGAGTTACAAGATAATATTGGCTATGTGACTGACCACAGGCAAGACCACCACATAAAACACCCACCTGCCTCCAGACCAGATTTCCAACTCACAAAACCCTAAGGAAATAAAAGG
>NW_003852422.1:20646894-20648940 GCF_000181295.1 Otolemur garnettii | reverse complement strand
GCCCGACATCCATTTTCTGATTGCCTCTTCCATGGAAGGTGGTGCTCTTTCCAGTATATTCACCACATTGCCTCTAGTATCAGTCTTCCAAATGTTCGTTAGATACTTTAGTGTCCCACTTGATACAATGTATTCATTTTTAAAACAAAAAAAGGTGATACTAACCTCAAGAAAATGATTGATTAATATGAAACAGAAATTCATACGTAACTCCTATAATTGCTCTCCTGTCTAGGCTGTACAGGGTGAGGAAATGGATCTGAGCCCATTTTCTCTGATTTCAATTTGCTCTGATATATGGGCCAGGAAATGGGAGGCAAGGGAGAGGCTCGAAGGATCTAGCTTTTCATATCACCATTACCATTTTAGATATCCAAAGCCTATTCTCCCTTTTGGGGGGTCTGAAGGACTCTGGTCCATTAAAAGTTTAACTGTCTACATGGAGAGATTTATAATGTGAGCTGAGTAGTTCTGAGACCAAAAGGGTGTGTTTTCTGCTGAATGGCACTGGATCTGCTGGCCGCCATCCTCACTGGTCAAGAATGAGAATGGCAACAGCCCCTCAACACTGAATCAATGGACACTCAGGTAAAGACAGAGTGAACCCAAGTACAGACCAGGCGTGGACCAAGCCGCTCACAGACTGAAACAACTGTATCAGGTATGGCTCCATACCTTTTCTGGAGTCAACTTCTAAAGCTTAAGTAAAAGGAATTTGACGCTTCTCAGTTTCCACTGTCATGGGCTTTCCTTAGGCAATGAATGACTAGTATCTTCCTCTCTGGACAGAAAGAAGAAATTCAATAAAGAGCAGAGAGAAGAAGAGCACAGCTTTCAAAATCTTACCTTGTCACGTACTATATATGTGGTTTAGTACGACATGCAGAGGTCTGGGCTCAAGAAGAATTCAGGGAAATTAGAAATCATCACTGAGAATCAGAGAAATTAGGAAAAGCTTAACAGTGAAGGCAGGACGTCAACCAGTTTGTCACAAGCTATTTAAATTGCCAAAATGGAATCAGCATCGCAGTATTTTCATAACAACATTATCAGTTTCCGACTGGATGTGGATTGTATGAGCTTATTCTGAGACATATGCCAAGCTGTATTCACTCCTAGACATAGCAATATTGATAATACTAAGACTTCACATTTTTATTCCACTTTGTATTGTACAAAGCAGTTTTATGTATCTCATTCTATATAATAACCGTATTAACTATGAGTTGTTTTTATAAGAACCACTTTTATCACTCATGCACACTATAACCAGCCGGGTGTACCATTTGATTGTCTTTTGAAATAGTAGGTAGTTTTGCTTTGTTTGATTCTGTTTCGTGCCCATACATGCTAACTACTGGTCTGAGTTGCACAAAGGTAGCAATAGCTGTTCACCTCCTCAGAGGCTCCTAAATTCCTCATTTTTAGTCTCCTCACAATGGAAACATAACATCTTTCCCTTATGGTAGTCAGTGAACCTTAACACATGGATGTGCTGTTTAAAAATATTTCTGATCTTTTTTCACCCTACTCTCCACTGTTGACTCACTCAGACAAAAGGACATCTTATAATACCTCCCTGTCTTACTCCTCCAAATCTCCTGATGCTTCCATCTCATGACCTGGCTCACCTTCACAGTATATAGCTATGTTCCATGCCAGGCCCCTTATGCTTTTTGAAACTCAATTCACCCTTTACTCCAGTTCCAAAATATGTCTTTATCCCATAAACTTATAAACTGGCATCCTTCACTGAAGGTGGCATAATTTTGGTTTTTGTTTAATTCAGTGAGGTTACATTCTACTTGTGACGCAGAAAACTTAAAATAATATTACTCTCACTCCAGTAATAATAAATATGGATAATCCACCAAATTATAACTTTTCTTGAACCCAGCAGAGAACTAAGATCACACCTGAAATCTGAAGAAACACAGGCACCTCCATGGGAAAAGGGGACACACGTGCTGACTCTGAGGACAAGAGAAAAAAACAGTCCTTCCCTAAAAGTGGGAAAGAAGAATTTGTTAAGAAATGACTAAAGGG
>NW_003852422.1:20635327-20645473 GCF_000181295.1 Otolemur garnettii | reverse complement strand
AACAAAAATAATATAAAACTCATATTCTGGCGAAATAGTCAAAACCATATATTCCTTTCCTGTTCTCCTGCCCGTTTGTGCATTCTTTCCAAAAATTGGGACTTTTTTAAAACACCGCGGGACGCGGGACAAATTGTTCAAAAGCGAGACATCTGGTCACCCTAGGATAACTACAAAACCCAGACTCAGCTCATCTCCTAGTGAAACTCCACCCTCTGCTTGGTGGAGCTAGCAGAGGAGAGTGTGTTCTCACTTCCAAGGCTAATATCATTCATCTCGGTCTCCATTGTCATACAGACTGACTAGCTTTCAAGAAAAAAATGGCGAAGCACCAAAAAACTTAAGATAAAGAAACAACCCACTGTTAAGGAATAAAACAACAAATAAAACAGGACTCAGGAATGAACCAGTTGTTAGAGTTAACAAACAGAGAATTTAAAACAAATATTACTAGTACATTAAGCAAACTAGTGGAAAAGGAAGGTAATATGCATAAACAAGGAATTTCTGCAGAGAGGTAGAAGCTCTAACAAAGAGTAAAATGGAAAGGTTTAGAAATAAAATAAACATACTCACAGATATTGGGGATATCTTTGTATATTTCAGCATAGTCAAGGAAACGAACAAAAAAAAACCTGGAAAATAGGTCAATAGATTACCCAAACTGAAACACAAAAAGACTAAAGAATGGAAAATACAATGAACAGAACATCCAACATCTGGATAATATCAAATGTCCTAATGTATGTGTAATTGGAATCTCAGAAGGAGGAGTGAGAGGAAAAGGCAAAAGAAATATTAATTATTTGAGGGGATAATAGCCAAGAATTTCCAGAAATGAAAAAACATATCAAATCACATATCTAATCAATTCAGAGGACCTGAAGCACAAATGCACATCTAGACAAATCATATTCAAACTGCTAAGTAAACAGACAAAAGTGAACGTTTTGAAAGCAGTTCTAGGGGACAAGAGAAGGAACATGTTATATACAGAAAAATAAAGATAGGAATTACAGACATTTTTTATTTATGTAAGCCAGAAGACATCTTTGAAGTTCTGGAAGAACAGTGTCCATCTAGGATTACATACCAAGCAAAAATATCTTTCAAAAATGAAGAAGAAATAAAGATGTTGTTAAACTAAGAAAAACAGAGAGAATTTATGTCCAGCAGAGTTGAGCTATAAAAAAGAAAAAAGTTAAAGGAAAAAAAAGTTCTTCAAGTAGAAGTAACATGATACCAGATAGACGTGGTTCTACAGAAACAAAGAGACCTAGAAATAGCGTGAATGAAGGTAACAAAGTTTTTTATTTACATTTTAATTGTTGTTGAAGGCAACTGTCTAAAACAATAATTGTAGCAATGTATTTTGTAGAGTAAAATACATGGCAACCACAGCATGAAGATGGGAGAGAAGAATTAAGGGTATACGTTGCAAGTTTTTTACTCTACACGTGAGGCAGTTAATATTATTAGAAGATATTCTGTGATTAATTAAATATGTAGACTCAAGATGACCACAAAATTTAAATAGATACATAAATAACCAAAATGGACATAAAACAAAGTGAAATATTCAATATAAAGCAGGAAGAAAAAGGAAACATAATGAATAAAGAAGATCGCTTCTCTGCCTTTTGGATAAGATCAAGTGTAGCAATAAAGAAGAGATGGCACAAATAGAAAAAAAAATCTTCATGCGAAAATGATAGATTTTAATCTAACCCTCAATAGTATTAAATATAAATAGTGTATACATCAATTAAATAACAGAGTAAATAATAAGAGGAAAATAGCTACCTTCAAGAGAATTACTTTAAGAATGAAAACATATATGAGTTGAAAATATAAGGATGAAAAAGGCAAACTATGTAAATATCAATTAAAATAAATTCAGGCAGGCCATATTAAAATCAGACAGAGTAAACGTCAAAATAAGAAATATTACTAGGGTAAGGAAGGGCATTGCTTAGTAATACAGAGGTTCTTTGCCATGATTGCATAATAATATTAAGTGCATATATCTCAAAGGGCTTTAAAATACATGAAGCAAAGATTGATAGCACTGAATGGAGAAATAATCAAATCCAATTTATAGATTTCAACACTTTTATCTCAGTAATCGATGTAATGGAAAGGAAAAAATGAATAAGGATGTAGAAGATCTGAATAATACTATCGACCATCTTATTGACATTTATAGAAATGTTCTATAAAATGTTCTATAAAATGTCAATAAGATGGTCAATAGTATTATTATTTTACAACAACAGAATATGTATTTTTCTGAATGAAATTTTCTTCTGTAATATTCACAATGTTGGGACATATTTGAGGTCATAAAAATATCTTAACTTGAAAAGAATAGAAATAATGCAAAGCACATTCTTAAACCTAAAAAATTAAACCAAATGTCAATGTCAGAAAGATATCTAGAAAATTCCCAAATATTTAGAAATTCATGAGATCAGGTTAAAGTTTGCCATCCTTTGTAGGTCCCTTAAAGAAAGTATGAAGTATTTGAGAAACACCACTTGATTTATTTGAACATAAGTGCTCAAGAATTTGTAATAATTCAGACAAAGCCTGGGCTGACCCTTATATGATCATTTAAACAAAGGTTGCATAAGCTGGGAAACTTTGAAATGATTGAAAAAATGCATGATTATAAACTTCTTGAATATACTGCACATAGTAGGTGCTCATTAAGTAATTTTGTGTTAACAGAATACAAATTGAAAAATGACTTTCTAGAATTGTTAGTATGCTATGCAGTCAAATGTGCTAGTGACTGATTATTATTGATTACATGTTGATTATTACATTATTACATGATTATTATTGATTACATGTATGTTTTAGCAAAATAAGTTCTCAAACTTTCACTTGGCCTTAACCAAGCCATCATCAAATACTTATACTTTTAAAATTTTCTGTGCGTTGTGATTAGTTTATGCTATTTTATATACCTTTAAGGCTTAAAATAATAAAACTGAATGTCTTATAAAAATGTCCTTTAATAAAAATTAACTGCACAAGGGACCTTCATCTTTTGAACTTTTAGGTTTTCATTGTATTTAATCATTCATGAAAGATGTTAGCTGTGCTGTGCATCAACTGTTGTGCTAGCAAGTGGACAGTGAAGACTCCAGAGACCAATGCGAGCTTCTACTTGTTAATTTCTAGACATGTGCACAGCACTGTATGAAAGCTTCACATGTTATCTTGGTTAATCCTTATTCATCTTCCTCATGGTTTTTATTTTGCCTGTTTTACAAATAAAGAAACAGATCAGAGAGGATAATTACCTTTTGCCTGGTCACATAGACAGGGTATTAGGGATTTAAAAACAGGTTTGTCTGTTTCCAAAGCCCATGTTCTTAATTGCTCCCTAAGACATGGTCAGTTTCCATTGGAGTTTGCTGGCGAACACAACCTGGATTAGGGGTCAACAAGAAAGACGACCCTAGGGAAATAACAAGACTTTACACCAACTTAATGTATAATGTCTGGGTAGCCTGGAGAGGCATACGTTGACTTACACGTCAAGTGGCAGATGGAAGCAATGCAACAGCCCTCTGACTCCTTAGAAACCTTTTATTGAACTCTAAGACAAAGCATATATGAAAAGATGCAAAGGTGTCAAAATTCAAAATAGGATTAAAAGAATCCCAAGCCCCCAGACTGGGTAAAGAAGAAACGGCTGGGCAACGTGGAACTTGGGCAGTGAGTTGTCATCAACTGATAATGCATTTAGAAAGGAAGAGGGGAAAACCAGTCTTGATTCCACTGGGCAAGTAGGCAGGCGAACAGCTTCCCTGATTGCAGATCAGGAGTTCAAAGCCCTGCCTGCTGATTTTCTGTTAGTATGGTCTCTGATAACTTTACCCTGTCTGGACACCTCCATGCTCCTTGCATCTTTCAGTGGTCTTGATAAGGAGCCCCCAAGATGGCCCACCTGCCTTCCTGCTTTACCCAGGATTGATGCACCCTACAGAGGGATTAACCTGTCTGCCTCCCACAAGCTTCCTTATTCACCTTGCATTACAAGGTAAATGAAGATAGATATGAGCTAATTATAACCCAAGGCAGCCGGTTAAGGTAAACAAATGAAGGTGTTGGTGCCTGGAGGCCTAGAGAACTGTGCCTGGTGGCACAGGTGGTTAAGCCTGCCTGAGGTCAGAAAATGCCCAGCACTTAGATGGCTCTGAGCCCCTTTAAACTTGAATTATCCTACCCATGAAATTGAAAAAAGCAATAGAGCCTATCTCAGAAAATATATTGCAATGTTCTATAAAGCCATTATAAAGATTAATCAAAATCATATCAAAGGAACCCCTTGAACCATAGTAAAATTACAAATATTAGCTATAATTTGACAACAAGTTGTCACTAGATTGAGAGTTCCCATATGGGCAGGGGAAGTATTGTCTGATTTGCTCCATTTTATCATTAGTGCTGACTGCAGGAAACAGGACGGACTTCACATACAAGGTGGAAGAGAAGCCAGTCCTTGGAAGATTTCTTGAGATTTTAAATAAATTGAGAAGAAGAGAAAGAATGTTTTGGGTAAGTTGAATAGCATTTGCAAAGCTATGTTCAAGGGACAATGAGCAGACCAACCTTGCTGAAGCGGGGGATTCATTAAGGCTAGAAAAGCATAAAATGGGGCTTAAGCGGGAAAGCATTACGGCTAGAGAGGCATAAAACGGGGCTAGAATTAAAATATGGGCCTTGGATATTGGGCAAGATAATCAATTCTCTTACTTTCCCTCTTACAGCCCAGAAAGGGATAGTACTTGCTCCCTCTTCATTCTCTTGGGGGAAAAGCATAAGGCTCCGATCATTGTATTTTGTTTGAGACACATAAGCCACCCAATGCCACTGGAACTAAGAAATACAAATAGTCTTACCACACAGGTTCTGGTGCCAAGGCTAATAGGCTGTGCTGAGATGTTGCCTATGCAATCCCCAGACTCAGTGCAGAGTAGACCATTAGAGCATTCCTTCCTGCCTCCTTCTGCAAGACACAGGGCAGAGGCAGCTCTGCAGGAGTCCAAATTAATCTCTCTCCTATGACATTGCAAACACATGAAAGGTTGGTGCCAAGATTTGTAATGGTCCTATTATGTAATATTACTAATGATAATACTCAACTCTGTCTCAAAATTGCACAAGGAAAAGGATGACTGTAAGCTTTCAGCATCTGGAAATGAATTTGGCATGGAAACGTGAGTAATTTGAACAAATCCTCCCTGAGATGATTAGGAAAGTCAGAACACAAGCAAGGCTATCAATTAAGAATGGGGACTGGAAACTGTCCTACCATTTAGCTAGCTAGGCTTCATCTAAAAATCAAGGTACATGTAACACAAAAAATTCTCAGCATCAGGATCACTTTTTTCAATGTATAATGTCCTCTATGGCTAGCTAAGAGCAGTAAGAAGCATATTTCAAAGATAACTCTCTATGAAGGCTACTCATAGCCTTTAACGCTCCCTAAATCATCGTTTCTTCTCATCCTACTTGTACATCCTCTTTTGATTCTGTGCCCTCCAGGCTTCCAAGAGTGTTTCGAGTCACATTCCATAATTGTACGCTTTGCCTCTGGGCAATTAACGTCACTGCTGAATCTGCAGACGTTCAGTATTTCCCATGTTTCCCACTCACCCTCACAGCCTTGTCCTTATCACAGAGTTTCTGCCTTGGGTTAGGGAGAGAATCTGTACCCCCCAAATCTAGACTCCTGGCTCAGTATTCTTTCCACTATAAGACCTTACCTTTCATAGAGTTAATGATTTAATTTGTTACTCTTTCCTAAAAATTCAAATTTTTCAAGAGAACACAAGTGAGAGGGAAATGTTAACCCTCAAAAAATGAATCACTGAAAGTCATTCAAGGAGACTTTGGAGGCTTAAACCACTGTCTGTAAAAGGTGCTCTTCTCATGAGTTCTTCCCTATCCTGTTTACTCAGAAAAATTTCCCAAGGATCTGAATTGTGTAGAATTTTCTTCCAAGAGGTTCAAAATTTACAAAGAAACATGAATATACTTGTTCAACAACCAGTTTGATTGCCTATAAATTCCTGTCACTCTGATTGCTAAGAGTACCAAAAAGCGGGGAGGGGCAACTTTTGGATTAAGAAAGCTTTCACAGTAGTCTAGAAAGAAGACGTCTGAGCAATTATGTACCAAGTAATAAATGTTACAGTGAAGGAGGCCTCGAGTACCAGTCGAAGTAAAAGAAGCTATGAAAGTGTAGGAGGATTAGAGAAGGTTTCAAGGATGATGTGGCACCAAAATTGATTCTTAAAGGATGGGTAGGAATTAGCCAATTAGAAAAAGGTAAGAAAGGAATTGCAAATGGAAAGAATACAAACAAAGATATGGATGCATGTGCCATCGTAATGCATCTGAGGAAATGCAAATGGCTTGATATGACTATAGCAGAGGTTATGCAAGAGCAATAGAAATTCAGGAGGCTGTTATTCGGCAATGAGTGCTCTTATGTGCAAAGCAAGGAACTTAACATTTTGTCTGACTGTCAAGGGACCTTCTTTGTGCCAGACTCCATTTTCATTACAAGTGAGCAAAAAATCAGAATTTTTAGAAACATCAAAATCAAATATACATCTGCCTACTGCTATTTCCATTTGAATATCTCTGAAGCATCTGAAATTTAATGTCACCAAAACAGAGCAAATGCTTACCCCACCCAGTTTCCTCCTCTCCCAGAAATCTCCTCTCATCCCAGACGACACCAGCACCCAGGTGCCCAGTTTTAGTACCGAGGAGTCAGGCTTCCTTCTTCTCTTTCTCCCTATTCTTCCATTATTGGAAGTCGATTTCCAATAATTATTCAGGATCCATCCATTTTTTATCAGCTCTCTGCCTTAACTCAACCTCTGTCTTCTCATTTCCTACCCAAACACACAAACAGCCTCCTGACTGTTCCCCCTACCTGTCCCTTTCCCCTTGGGCCTTTCCCCTCCAGCAGTCATGGTGATTGCTTAAACATGGATCAGACTGTGTCATCTTGATGCTAAAAACCCAGCAAGGGCTTCTTCAAGCCTCTCCCTGTCCTGCTACTCTGGAGTCTTGGACATGGAGTTTATCATCATGGGTATTTATTTTGCCTGCTGCTTGACTCCTAATAGAGTCCTTATTAAAAAAAATAATAATTTAAAACCCTTGGAAAATATTCTTGATATTGTTTGGCTGTCCAGATGATCTGGATACTCTGTACACATGCTAATACTATACCTTTGAAGATTCTTTCAATTATAGGATATGAGCCTCTGAAAGGAGAAGGAAGGTAGATGAGATAAAACTGTGTTATGTTACCATAAATTAGTACAACTCATATTCCCTAAAATTTCCATTATGAAACCATAATATGTGTAGTTAGAGGAACACAAGTTGGAAGAATTGATGACAAAAGTTGTGTGTATGTGTGTATAGGTATAGATTGGGAGACATTTTTTTCTCTCATTTTCTCTTTCCTTCTATTTCCTTCTTTCATTCTACACATGTACACACATTCACAAATACAAAGGATATCAAAAAATGTATACACACTTTAAGAAAGGGAAAAAACTGCATTAAAATTGTAATATATACCAATAATGAAAGATGAACACAAGTCACTTGACTTCTGCAATTATGACAAGTGCTCAAAGTGGTTGCGATCAGGGTCCAGACACTTTGCTTATGGCAAACTACGCTTGAGTGACGTTGGCCAGCATCCACTTGTAACCTTGTGCATGACTTTTGAATTTCTTGGCCAAGTACCGCCAGTGTAGCCAGTTTCTTACACTACACCACATCCTATAAGATCCCCCATAGGTAGAAGCCAAGGGATGTTAAGCCAGGGGAACATGAGAGAAACTCAACTACACCTCTTCATTCTGTCTGCTGCCCTGGTGAATGCTCTTTGCAGTAAGCTCTCTCATCTCGGTGCATGTAATAATGTTGGAATGAAAACCTTCCATTTTGCTGTTTTAGGAATGTGTTGGATGCTAACTCCTGTCTCTCATGCACACTGTTTGGCAGATTTCTGTGATGAGCATGTAAATTGTTCCAGTGCCATAGCAGAAGAAGCATTTCTTGCTGCTGTGGGAGGGCTCCCCGATCTCACCTCCATTGTTATTGTACTTCCCAGTCTTCTTGAATTTCAAACACTGCTTCAAAATCATCTTGACCGCCCCTCCAATGACAGATATGCTTTGTCTGTCATTTTCTTTGACTGGGCTGCTGGTTACGATGGTGATGCTAGCGTTCATTTGATTTCTGCCATATTTTGAGCAAAGGTCATATTGCACTTGGCTACTATAATTCAACTTCTAAAATACATCTTTTAAAATATATATGCATTAAAAAATATATATATATATGCATTTTTTGCACTGCCAGTATAAATAAACTTGGATGTGTTTCCAGATATGCCTATCTTGAAACAACCCTTCTAAAATGGCTGTCCAGTGGATTTTCATTGTAAAACTAAAGTTTTGGTTTTTGGGTTTTTTCCCCAATCCCACAATGATTTGTCACTCTGTTGCTGGTGCCTCATTCAAGTTCATTCCTGGGGAAATTAATCTAGTGACTGTTTACAATTCTGGATGGCGTTGTATCTGTGTCCTATGACCCTAGAAAGCACCCCCAGTACACTGATCTTACTTACATTTCAAGTAGCAGATTCTACTACTGTTCAATGATTCTGAATAGCAAAGACAAGGGTGACTTAACACATTTGATCCCTGAAGAGATACAGGACTTACAAATAATCAAGAAGTCCAAATATGCCAATAGACTTTAGAAAACATGAAAACAAACCAAGCCCGAAATGGCTTCTATTATACCCCAGAAATATTGTCTATTTTTAATCTTATAGACTAACAGATTTTATTTGAACATCAACACCCATATTTCCTATCTCAGTGTTGGATATTTTATGTCCCAACCCCTCTGTGAGAATGTGCTGCATTTTCAAAGGTCAAGTACAGAATTGCTCATCTTGGCAGTTGCCCTTACAACAAGCTCAGAATTATATTCCCTGTAAATGGTCGGGGGGAAAAAGTTAAAAACCTTTACATATAAATGCTTTGAAAGACCTCCCTAATTTTTCTCCACAGGCAACTCTGCTATCTCCCTCTCACAAATAGTAACTACTAGGCATCACGAGGAGTTTTAACAACTAAAGACAATTGTATCATACAGTTTATTCACTTCGGTCAATAAACCCTCTCCGATGATAAAACCAAGTTTAAAATCCAGGTCTGTTTATTGTAAGCCCTGTGCTCCCTACACGGGAGTTTGTAAATGTGTATAAACTAAGGTCTGTGTTTCTAACTTGGTAAAAGAGATGCTACGAAAGCACAAGTAGAGATATTCAGCCAAGTGTCAGTGTTCTCAGAACTGATGTCTCCAGGCTATGAAGCCTTAATCTGCAAAAACTAAAAACATTTGTCATTTGAAGCAGCCAAGTGTTCCATATTCTAAAGTGGAGATTTCTTTGAGAGTTTCTGTTAATTTATTTTCAGGTAGCCTTGTAGAAGGATGGGTGAGGGCTCCAAGCACCACTTCTTAGAGAAAACACATCAGCCACTGTTAATCTGAATGCAGATGTGAGAAAGCCACCGCTTGATACAACCGTCAACAGAAATTACTGCATGGAGAAACTATTTTTTGTTTTTTGGAGGAGTGGAGGGAGTGTGGACAGGCCGGGAAGGGAATTATTTGTTCTTTTTAAAATAAGAAATTGATGAGAAAAAAATTTCTTTCTCCTATAAATTTAGATGATACCGTATTTGAACTGATGCTAAATCGTATGGTGATAGAAGTGGTACTTTATTGTATTTTGAGAATTATTCAGAAGACTTAGAGTACAAAGCAGAGGCACACCATTTACTGATGCTGCTGAATAGACCAGAAAATAATAACCATAATTAACATTTTCATGGCAGTTTAGAGCTTACAAAGAAGTTTTTATTTACCAAATATGGTCACACTGGATAATGTAAATTGAGAATTATACTCACTTCTACTTTAACAATGAGGAACCTGATTAGGAATTACACTCACTTCTACTGTACCAATGAGGAACCTGATTAGGAATTACACTCACTTCTACTGTACCAATGAGGA
>NW_003852422.1:20627632-20635307 GCF_000181295.1 Otolemur garnettii | reverse complement strand
ATGAGGAACCTGATTAGGAATTACACTCACTTCTACTGTACCAATGAGGAACCTGATTAGGAATTACACTCACTTCTACTGTACCAATGAGGAACTACCTTACAGGTTCTGAGAGAGGCTCAGTGAGCGATGGAGGCAGCAACTGCAATACGATCCTGGCTCCTTCCCTGGCTCCTTCCCACTTGTCACTGAACACAGCAGTTGTCTTTTGTATTCAAACAAACTGAAAGAGACAAATGGTTTTTGGCCTTTAATCACTGGAGGTCCCCAGTATGGCCCAGCATTTCTACAGGACAGTGATTTGTTCAGTGATCTTTTGATGGGCTCTGTAGGATTCTTAAGGGAGTTTTACTCAGTCATTGTCAAAGCTGTGCTGAGGGGCAGCGAGGAAAAGACACAAGAAGTTTTACTTTTTCAGGAAGCTCCTATTCATTTCCCAATATGTTATGGAAGAACCTAAAAAATCAGCTGTAGAAAAAAATCTGGTTTCTTTTGCAGTTTCAAAAAGTATTGTATAAAAATTTAAAGTTAAATAGTAGGAAAAGTCCTGGGTGTGAGTCATAAACTTGAGCAAACACATCAACTCATGGTTTGTACCTCGTTTAGAGGATGGCTCCAACAAATGAAATAGTATCTATGACAGCACATTACAAACCTCAAAGTGCTTTTAATTGACATCTGTCACTACTACTCCTGAAGAGGTCATTTGTCACAATGATCTGGGAAAGCTAATGTGTCATCTTGCTGGACAGCTTGACCAATGGGGAGTGGCTTCCTTGGTCTCTGTTGACAAGGAGCTTGAGCTTGTACCCAGACTCCAGGGAAAAAAACAGTGACATCCATTATTATGTGAAGACACAGTGAGTGGGGAGTGATCACACAGGTGTCAGAGACTGGACATACTGGGCAGAGACAGGGAGGCTGGCCCGTCAGGTCATGATAGCAGCAAAGAACATCAACAGTGACACAAAGTCCTATCACACTGCCCCAGAATTACATCATCTCTTGTCACCCTGAAACTCAGGAAGTGACTGCAGATAAAAGAATAAAATTTTGAAGAATATTAATGTTTAAATGAGCTTTAACTCACAACACAAAGCTTCCTGCCAACAACTTTTTCTTACATTTTAAAAGTTATGAGTTTCCTCATTCTTCAAGTCTACTTGAAAAGGTGATCATTTTAGCTTTAGTAGCCCCTCACCATCCTCAATCTTCACTCCCCAAATCAACATTCGAATAAAGATGGCTCAAATCATTTGTTTACAAAGAAACATCCTCAAGCTAAAGAATGAAAATTGAGTTAGAAATGCTTGTACCTCCTAGGCCTCTTTTCCTAAGGTATGGATTGGGCTGTCAGCAACACCACCTGACAGAAGGATGTCCCAATGAAATAATGGGGGCAGTACTGGGGACCCCACAACTCCTCACATTTACAACGCTTATTAATCATACATTTAAGGTGGGTAAATGGGGTACACCAGAGCAATACCAATTTTACCCCAAAATTAGGTCTGCCTCTGCAAAAAACACTAGTTTGCTTTTTTCTGTCTATTTCTCCCCCTTATTCCCTTTTGCTGTTCAAAAGATCTTACATAAGATTTTACGTTATATTCCCATAGTCAGAAATTACATCATGAAACCATCTTGCCCTCTGTCCCTACTAAAATGTTTAAAATTTGTTCCTACAAAATGATCTTTGTTAAAACATTTTCCTCCAATGTGACCTATTCCAAGTAATTTCTTAAGGAGAAAAGCTACATATGGCGCAGTGCCTGTGGCTCAGTGAGTAGGGCACCAGCCCTATAGCCCTGGCTAAACTGCAACAACAATGAAAAAAATAGCTGGGTATTGTGATGGGTGCCTGTAGTCTCAGCTACTCGGGAGGCTGAGGCAAGAGAATTGCCTAAACCTAAGAGCTGGAAGTTGCTGTGAGCTGTGATGTCACAGCACTCTACCAAGGGTGACAAAGTAAAACTCTGTCTCAAAAAAAAAAGAATAGCTACATAGGGCTCTTTCACCTGCCTTTTGAAAAGACTGTGCCAATAGGGATACTTGGAATGACCTTGGTGTCAAGTAGCACCAGACCTGGGTCTCAGGAAAGGGAGATGCAAAGAGCCTGAATTGATTTCAGGTAATAATATAATTTCAGAGGCAAAGGTGTTGAAGACAGGCCTAAAAGAATGACTCAAGTAAGCCTCATTTTGAATGTATTTATTTCTTTGCCATGCTCTGACTTTTACTTTGACAATACAAATCAAAATCCAATTTTTGTGAAAATTAAATATAAATATGATTACCAAAATTTGTTGACTGACCATGTTTTAATGAATTAAAACAAACAGAAATAGGAACCTTTGGCTTGGCACCTGTAGCACAGTGGTTATGGCACCAGCCAAATGAACCAAGGTTGGTGGATTCGAACTCAGCCCAGGCCAGCTAAACAATGATGATAACTGCAACAAAAAAATAGCCGGGTGTTATGGCAGGCACCTATAGTCCCAGCTACTTGGGAGGCATGACAATTGCTTAAGCCCAAGAGTTAGAGGTTGCTGTGAGCTGTAACTGACTCCATGGCACTCTATCCAGGACGACATAGTGAGACTCTGTCTCAGAAAAAATAAAAAAAGAAAGAAAAGGGGAAAAAAAAGAAATGGGAATCTTCGCAAGCACTATACAGTTAGGCTATTTATTTTTAATCCCCAAATTGATCATTTTACTTAGCTCACTGGAGCTTTTTTTTTTTTTTTAGAGACAAATTCTGACTCTGTATCAATCAAGAAAACTTTTTATACAAACGTATGAGAAGTTGCAGGTGAAGTTCTCAAGGAGTTTACAAAGGAGATGGGAAGACAAGTTTAACGCGCACAAAACACCTAGGAACAAACAGGAGTGTGTTTATTCACGAGTCGTCAGAAGACAACTTTACAGGCGCTGAGAGAAATGGAAGGGAAAACGCCTAAGTCTTCATGCAGGTGGGAGAAACATGAACACTGAAAAGATAATTAAGATTGGAGTAAGAGGCAGGGATGGAGAAAGAGAGGGAAATCATTTTCCGAGGTTACTTATCAAAGCTATGATCCTCTTTTACTGTACCTTATTGTTTCTATGACAAGTCAAGACTTAATATTTTCTAAGATTGTTTATTTACATTTTAATCTCTCAGAAACTGGGGCACATCCTCCAATCAATAGTGTGTCAGAGTTTAGTGCATCATGATATGAGAGGTTCTTCCTTCAATTGATATATCGTATATCTACAGATACTAGGTATATATAATCATCTTCTAACCTAAATCACAAAGTCAGTGAAGACTGGATGAGCCCCTGAATTACACTGTAAGGCACGATCCCAAGTCGCGATTTACTTCTCTTTATGATTCCACTACCTTCAAACCTGATTTAGCCATAGATAAAAAAGACAAATGTGTCAGTTTATTGCCTCTTGGTTCCAAATTCACCCTTCATTGCCTGCTTGCAATACTAAACAATTTCTCCCTTGGCAGTCGGCATGATGTCAACCTTTGTCAGTAGAGGAGGTGGGAGGGACCCTAGAGGGGGAGAGTCTTCTCCTTCTGGTTCTGGCCTGTTTTATTTTCTCTTGCTTCTGCTGCAGTAGCTTGGCATTTAAGTCGCACAGTGAAATTCACCCCTGTGAGTTCAGCAGCACTCCAGGCAAGGTCCACGGGAACCCCAGCCGGCTTTCTGAAGTTGCCCCTAGCTGCATGGTATCCTCCTCACCTCGTGCAAGCTTCCCGGGGATGGTTTCCCAGTGAACTCAAAGCATCCTCCTCCCCTAGCACACTCCCTACTTAATACCATTGGCAGTTCTCTGCCCGGCAGTGTTGGTCCACCGGTTTGGGCTAAGTGCTGGTCTCAGCAATTCAGCAAACTTCTCTGCCATCCTGTGGGCTACAACCCTCCCCAGGGAGTTTGAGTTCTTGCCTTGGGAAGGATTCTTCCTTCTTTGTGTTTTTCCTTTCTTGGGTATACTTCCTCTGCCATTGAAAGTTCTCATTTATTTCCTCTTTGTTAATCTGTTATTAGTTTATAATTATTCATTTTAAACCTTCCCTGTTCAATATATTATGAAGTTCCTGTCTCCTGACTATACCCTGATTAAAATAATGGAGAAAGAGCTGGCAACAGATCAAAAGCTTCACATTCTTTAGGGATAAAACTAGATCCCATACACCAATAGGGAAAACTGGATAGACTTATTAATCAGCTTTCTCAGCTAAGGCCAATGAGTGAAAGCAAAGTTAAAAGGGTGTGTTTGGGTTGGGATGGGGGGGTAAGAAATAAGATTATCTGATTGGAAAAAGCAGAAAGTTACTGAAGGGATATGTAAGCTTATCTGTGCACGGTTGTCCCAGTTCTAGAATATGAAGCTTACTATCACAGCTCCCAAATGCCTTTGGATCTTGATTCTAGACACAAATTATCCTGTTGCACTCAGATACAACAAACAAGATCCTCCCACCACGAGGCAGCCTTTGCAGCATGACAGTAAGGGTCCGGATGTTCCCAAACAACCAGACACTTAATGTTGCAGAAACAGAACAGTTACTCCACAGTTGATTAACATTCCTTTTTTTTCACCAGATGTTTTAGTGTCTTTTATACACTTTCTAACTATTTCAGGGTAATATATCCTTGTACAGGTTGGCATTTTGAAGATTGTATTGTTTCAACATTGACAAGTACAATAACTTTGAAAATAAGAAGTAAAATAGTTTTCATTTCCAACTTAAAAATAAGACAAGCAGATTCATGGCTATACGGAGAAGGGAAGGATTACCAAAGTAAATTAAAGTTCAAACTTCAGTTTTTAAAAAATCACTTCCTTTTATGCAGTTTGCTTGTTTGTTTGTTTGTTTGTTTTTTGGCCAGGGCTGGGTTTGAACCCGCCACCTCTGGCATATGGGGCCGGCCGGTACCCTAATCCTTGACCCACAGGTACCACCCAACCACTTTCTTTTATATTTAGACTTGTTACCCCTTGTATTTGCAGGTTAGAACGTACCATATTTAAACTCTATCTGGACGACATTATAAGGCACAATGAAGTATGAGGTTATACTCATAACAACCCCATTCTATGTGTATTTGACTTAATAAAAAAAAAAGACAAAAAAATAGTATAATTAGGTTTAAGGTTTATTAAAATTCTAAACCTTTCTGTGCGTGTGAAAATTCTAGTCTTAAATATAAAATTCTGCTGTACTCTCATTATCTTATTCATGTATTACCTGTGTCTCTTTGATGCTTTTTGTTTTCATTTCCTGAATTTATCTTTTTTTCTATAAATGGAGCTTCTGTCTGGATATCATCTCCTAGACTTTCATATCCTTATTCTCTTTTCTCTCCCTTTATTTCTTCAAGTCAAAGATAAAGGAAATTTTAACAAGAGACACATGTGAGCTTGAGTAACAAGGCTTTTATATTGAACAAGAAAAAGCCCTCATTCAGGTGCTCTGAAGACGCAATCAGGGTGGTTACTTTATGCATTTCTGTAGAGTCGTTTTCAGCTGAGGACCAAAAATAGGAAGCACAGATGTCTCCTCCCTGAGTTTTGTTTTGTTTGGTGTGTTTTGGATGATCTGAAATAGCGAAATACAGATTAATCGTCTCCAGCTGAGGCCATTGGAGAGCTGGCTGAAACCCAGACATTTATTTATTGTACATACTCTCACACACAAAACTTTGTGCATGTATTCACCTATGTGTTCACATATATCACTCCTTCTGGACCTGTAACTTAGCACCAATCCCATCAGCACCGTAAGGTAGACATTCAACTACCTCAAAACCCACGTGAGCACGTAGCCTCCTCTTCCCACGTCTGTAACAAGAACAATGCTCGTCATTATCTGAATGTGTGACATGCGAAGAGTACACCACTGTCTGCTGCCCCCGGGAACAAACGTGTGGCATTAAAAAACATAGACCATAACGATGGCCAGGAACCTTGGAAAGAACCTAAGTCCTCTGCTGAATTTAAGAAAGTGAAGTGTGAATGAGGGCGGGTCACTTTCCCGAGGTCTCCCCAGGGAGCCAGCAGCAGAGTTAGAGCAGAGTTTCCCCATCCACATAGTCTTTCTTCTTCTTTCAATAATCTTAGTATCATCTAAAGATTTCTTCCTCCTCTACTGCGCTAATCCTCAAACATTATTATTTTATCAAACCACCTAGATTTATTGTTATCGCCAAACAGAAATAGCGAGGTGTCCCAGGCACACCTTTTAGCTGATGAAATGAAAGGCTGACATGTGATCAACAACTCCTTATGGGAAAGAACTACGGGCAAGGACAAGTTTGAACTTACAGATGCAGAGTTTCTGGAAAGTCCCAGTCTATGGCCCCCTGAGCAGCCTGTCTACTGAAGTAGGAAATCTTACAATTAATGTCTCCTTTGAGATATTTAGTCCATACCACAATCACAAATACCTCCTGCTGGGCAGGGATGTTCCCTGGATAGGGAGATGGTTTGGCAACCACTGTGTGTGATAGCCACTGCACCTTTGAGCCACTGGGAAACGATATGTACAAACTATACACGAATACAGGGAAATAAGGCAGCACAGTGAGGTCACATCCTAAGCACATTTAACTTACAAGTGACTCTAGAGAGGCCCTCCCTTCCCACCACCATTCCACAAATATACACCACACACACATACACACACAGTAAAATATTTGTTAATATATTAACATTTTAATATATTTGAAGATTAGAGAGGACAAATAATAAAACAAATATGCTAGGGAAGCAGGCAAGAGTACTTCAGAATTCTCCACCCAAACCCAGTTCACTACCAGGGACTTGCCAATGATTTTAAAGTAGATTTGCTGGCATGCTCCAACTTAGATTATGGACTGTCTTTTAGTTCATTCCTTCAGTCTAGACTCAGTGTACATCAAATTTTAGTACATATAAGAATTACCTTCCTGGCTATAATATAAACTATGTATACCATACTAAGCAGAAAATTTTCAGATTTCACAGGGTAATTTATGCCATATGCAGTTTTTGCCTTAAGTTTTAGATTTCAAAATCTGGACTCCAGGAAATACATCTCCATTATCCGTGCAGGTGGAGCCTTGCACAGACACCTTAATGTCTAGGTTGAGGTGTTCACATTTTATCCATAAGTTTAAGGGATTCGTGAATATTCCGGACCAAATTAAATGACATGGAAAATGTTTTCAAGAACAGTTATCTAAAGTGCATTAATGTACATAGTTACCGTTCAATAAAAAAAATAATAATAATAAAAATAAAAAAAAAAGAACAGTTATCTAGTGACATTGGAAGAAATACAGAGAAAGAGAAAAAAGTGGAAGTCAGCTGGAAGAAGGGCCATCAATTTATAAATGATTTCAGTAGTCTGGGGCATGAGCCTAAATTAGGACAGTTACAGATAGAAAGGAAACAAGAAGAATTTTGCGGGAGAGTCTGATTGGATAGGAAAGGAAATACTAACAATGTAACATAGTTATTAAATCAAAGGTTTTTCTATCTCACAGATTTGGACTAAATTCCAGTTCCTACTACCATATAGCTATGTGATCATAACCATTCACTTAATCTCCCTGTGATGGTTAAATTTATGTGCCAACTTGGCTGGGTCAGACTTTTGGTCAAATTTTATTCTGCTTCTGTGAGAATGTTTCTG
>NW_003852422.1:20599004-20627582 GCF_000181295.1 Otolemur garnettii | reverse complement strand
AAAAAAAAAAAAGGCTAATGGGAACTCTGTCTGCCTGCCTGACTTTACCTGGTACATTGGTCTTTTCCCACCTTTAGACTTGAAATGAAACATTGGCTCTTGGGTCTGATGCCTGCTGGCCATCAAACACTCATTTAAGTGATGTAGAATTGTTTTAATATATAGGCTTCTTGCTTAATAAACAATTCCCAAAATACGTGAGGTTTAGGTGTGGGAAGAAAGGACCAGATGTTTGACAAGGATTTCCATGAACCCATGAATATGCCTTGACTGTGCTTCAGGTTAGCAGGGTCTTCAAAATAATTGCTGGATAGATAGAAAATAAAAGCTTGGGATTATGTACCTGCACTACAAAAACAATTAGAGGGGCATCCTCAAGCTCCTGGACCACATCCCACAACCTGAGAATGATTCCACTTCAGTGGAGTGGCCAGGATGTTTGGTCACCTCTGCACGTTTTGAGAATGGACTTGACCTCTAAATACAATCCTGATTCCATCACAACTTCATGCTCACTGCAACTTCCTCCTGTAAAGCTCCAGCTTAAGAGTCCTTCTTTTGGCTGAATTCCCTCTTGGGTAGTGTAGAAAACTCTGGCTGCTTCCCTCACTTGGTGTTAAGAAAGGTACAATTCATTGCCCTTAACATCCCTTCTCTTTGGATTTCCTGTTCTCAATAGCCATCTCCTGTCTGTGTCCACTCCATAATGACACTGGAGGTGTCTACTCACATTTCCCATGTCCTACAGAGGAACTCTCACCATCCTCATATTCCCAAATCATATCTAGAGGGCTCTTTCACCTCCTCCCCCAAGATTCAGCTGGACGATAGATGCCAGCCCCCTTCATGGGATATGCATCCTATCCACCCAATCTCTCTCTCTACCATCACTGCCCCTCTACCCATCCCACAGTATCTTTATCAAGGCAAAGATAAGGAAAGTATCTCTCTCATCACGATTTCTTCCCAAAGCTGTTACTACACATACGTCACAAATTTTATGACTTGATTCATTTGAGCTTTTGATTTTATATTCCAACCAAGTTTTTTTATAATCACATAACTTTGCTTTCCTTAAAAACCCAACTCATACAAATCAGACACCTGACAATAGTTCAAAACTATTGTCTGTCTTGCAAGGCAAAAATCGAATGTCCTTGCTTCTCACATTTTGCGTTTTCTATAATAATATTCTGCCGAGAACAATGGCCCTTTATGCTGTTTATCAGAGAATAGATAAAACAAAGAGTAAAAAAAGAAAAGTTCACAGATTGATCGCAAAATATTACTCTGCTACTAATATAGCAGATATAATGTATCTTCAGGGTACCCCATAAACCCTGTCCTTGGCTATCCCAGTGGCACCTCATCTTCTTGCCAAGTAACTTCTGCCAAATCAAATATATGAGCTACAAATAAAATCCAAATCTGGAGTAATGGAAATCCCACCATCAGTTGTCCACAGAAAAGGCATATTTTTGACATGGAGTATTCCTTGAATTCTAAAAATTATACCAATGGGCAATTGTTTCCTCCCACGCCAGACATTCCAACTATATATTATGAGAACTATTTTCTATCTGGTCAGGGTTTATTTCCCATCTTAATTTTAGGTAACACTGAAGAATTTAAGTTGCACATTGTCTACTCACATGGGAAGTAACATATGGTAAATAACACTAAACTGGACTTCTAACTAAAGTATTTGAAATTAAAGTACAATGGTAAATCATACAGTGTTAAAATGAAAATATATGACTACTTAGAACCTGCTGGGGGTGTCAATTTTATCTAAAGCCTGCTTTAATGCAACTATTAAAGTGTATAGGCATTTCATGGCTGAGAAAGATTTTAAAAAGCTACAACAGATTAAGTTATAACATCATATTATGTTGATAAATTGGAGAAATGGTCCTGAATCAATACAATGGAGGTCAAATAAAGTTGGCAGAATGTAGAATAGAGCAAAGACGTAAAATGAACAACCATATGGAAACCTCTACGCGAGTCACAGCCACAGAAATAGTGACGTAAACAGACGGTAATGAATGCAGATCACCCCTGAACGTCACCTTCTTTCCATGAGTAAAAGGCAAATTTCTTCAGTAAGGAGTAGCAATAGAAATATTATAAGATCCACATACATAATAACTATTTAAATATCATACACACTGTTTTCAAAACAATCTCTAAA
Organism: Otolemur garnettii; assembly: GCF_000181295.1. Taxonomy (NCBI): domain Eukaryota; kingdom Metazoa; phylum Chordata; class Mammalia; order Primates; family Galagidae; genus Otolemur; species Otolemur garnettii. Next base: position 20,625,388 of record NW_003852422.1, on the reverse strand, counting down.
AGAAAAAATAAAAGGACACTAAGATTTGGAGGCCATTCAGGCTAGCACAAAATAATATTTTTTTAAGTATTTGAAAAGCTCTGAAGAAATAAAATGTAAGAGATGTGAGGTTAAGCCCATGGGGACCAACATAACTGTATGTAAAAGTGCAAAGGGTCTCCATCAAAGATCGGGGATTTGGATTTGAAGGGGGATTGTTCTCAAAGTCTATAATGGAATTAGGTTATAGACTTAAAATTTAAATTAATAATATTTTAGGCCAATGAACAATTTAGCAAATAAGACTTACTAAATGAGTAGAGAAATATAATAAAGAAAATTGATATTGACATTCTGGTAAAAATTAACTCTTTGGGGAATAGATGGAACATGATAATCGTTACACTCATCGGGACAGTCTGAGGAAATCAAACAGGTAATACAGTTCATCCATGTAAATCCAGCAGCAGGTTGCCTCCCCTGAAACCATACTCGAGACAAGCAAACCCAAACTATGGTTTCTAAATGTCACTAAATACCCAATACCATGGTAAACCCTGGTAAACATCAGACTATTAAAATAATATTAATAATACAGCATTATGGTCCACTGTGTTGTGCCTTACCATTGCCAAATCTTTTCATTCTCACCTTCTCCAGGTGTCTCAAGTGGCGAATTGCCCACAGACACCTTGTTCTCCTAAATTTTGACTTTATGTCCTTTATATATGTAACTTTAAGACCATATTAGCTTCACTGGCATTGATTGTCAATCTATCACACAAGTTCTACTTGCAATTTTGAGAATAATTATCAAATCAAGCTCTGCAACGACATGCAGAAATGCCAATTACACTCTCAAGGTGTTCTGCAAAGTTCCTGAAACAAAATTAATCTTTTATTTCACAACTAATCTGTATTATATTGCCAGGCCTACCATGGCAATGTCAGGGATGAAAGGGGGAGTTATGCAATGAACAAGTGCCAGAGTATCACAATCTCAAAAATAATAATAACAATAATGAAGTCTTATAGGTGTGTGAAAAAGTATTTCAAGAAACCTTTTAAATAGTACCCCAAAAGGAGAGGTTCAAGATAATTTAAGGCCCATCTCTGAACTGGGTGCTGTGGAGCTACCAGAATATCCCTGAATCCAAGAAACACAGTTCTAATAGCAAAGATAAGTCTAATAAAAATTAAATGAGAAAACTATGAAACATAGCACACAGTTGCATATAAACTATATGATATCCAAAATTTATACCACAAAAGCTCAGAACAGGAGCTCAGTGGGTACCACGGTACCTTAAGGGGAAGGAGATCACCTTTTGCAAGGTACAGCTCAGCAAGAGATAAAAGAAAATAGATATTTTCACAGAAAAACAAGAAACCCACACAAAGCAGGAGGCCTTCTGCGGGAGAGAGCACCTGAGCATACTGAAAACATCTTCAGAAAGCCAGGATCACATCCCCTTACGAAGGGTCATGACAACCTCAGTTGGTTTAGCCCTGGTAAATGCTGGTGTGAAAAACTGTGGCTTATTACGTGAGGAAGTTGCATGATAGGAGAGGCTCAGCCTCTCGGAGGGATTTTTCAAAGCTCTCACTGCTGTTCTTGGTTTAGTCACATGTCGCTTGCGCAAAGCAGATGAAAACATCATTTTCTCATGGTCTGAGTATAAACTTAGTGTCTGCCACATGTGGGTAAGCATTTTGAAATAAGATGGTATTGCTGAAAAATTGTTAATAGAACATGTGCTTTGGGTCATTTTTAAGTAGACAGATGTATTTACAGTATACCCAGAGAAAAGCAAGTCTCAACATAACACTGTCACCCAGCAATTCTGCTGACACTGTTGTTCACCTCTGCCCTGTATCTTGGGTGCAAGTCTGGGCCTCTCTGCTCATTTTCAATCTATATTAATAACCAGACCGGCAATGACTTTTTAACTTGGGAATTGATAGAGACAATGTGTCTCTAACAGATGGGGGGTGACTAAACTTGTGCACTGAGAACTGTAACTTATGATGCAGTTAATTTAAGCTCATCTGTATAAAACAGACTGGAAGTGTACAGTAATTTGCAATACTTCACCAAAAAAGGGTAGAATGGTGTGTTAAGGGGAGCTTTCAGTTCAGTCTGTATTTCTCCTTTTCCAGGTACTATTTTGAGCCTCCCCTCTACCATTTTCATCCCACACGCCATATAAGCCACTGTACATGGACTAAGTTGTCTTTAAATAGTCTTTAATAACAATTTTATTGGTAAGATCATAGTTGAACATCCACAATAAAATTGCCTTTCCCTAGTTGCTTGTTGAGGTCGGGCTTCTCTGACTCCTCCTGTCTCTGCAGGTTCAGGTTTGACTGCAGAGCCCTGTCTGCTAATCAGCTGCCTTTTTCTTTTGCCCGAACTCCAGCAATTAGGGTTTTCGTGCGGCTCCATGCTGATACCATCTTCACTTTCTGAAGCTGTTTCCTTCCTATTCAGGTATTCTCTCCTGCAGCCCCACCTGTCCTGCTCTACACATCTCTGCATTCATTATCTGATTTACACGGATCCATTTCCCAACCTCCTCATTTTGGCTGAAAGAATAAGTTCCAGATTGAAATCTAGACTTTAAAAAAAAATCCTCCAGGAGACAGAAACATCCCCAAATTGTATTTCTTATGAGATATTATGAAAATTTTTCTCTGATCAAGATTTTGTGACCATTTAACCATTTCACAGCCAATGTAGCCCAATAAAACTATTGTGCCATGTCTCTCAAAGGCACAGATTTGTAAAATGCATGAAATACTTTGGGGTCAAATCTGTAGCTGAACACAGTGGTCCCCTTAGCAACAGACAGATTTCACTCACTAAATTTCACCCACTAAATGAGCTTAACAAATGACCCATAAAATCTTTTTCAGGCACTAATGCCTACACGAATGCTAAAAGAGAATGTCACCCTGCCTAAGCCAGTTGGGAGAAATAAGTCCCTATACTTACACCTGTTTATTTACCAAAGCACCATATAAGAACCACTTTCAATGAATCATTTAGTCATTATGTGTTTATTCAACAAACATTATGTGCCAAGTACAGTGACAAAAATACCCCTAGTAAATGCTCTATCCTAAGCTAAGGAAACCAGGATTATTAAACCATATATACCCCTGAACCTATACTCAGAAAAAGAAATGGTAATTTAAAACACAGCCAATTATATTACAGATAGATGGGATCAATCTAAGAGGTTGATTTTTCTTCCTTTTCTTTTCTTTACAACAACTTCATCAAGATGTGACTCCCATGCCATGCAATTTATATATTCAGCAATTGATTTTTTAACTATGTATTTAAGTTAATAATTAAAATACCTTCAATACATCTAATATAATGCTTTTCAGAAAACTCATAGTCCAGTAGGGAAACACTATGAAAGTGGGAGCCTTTTCAGTGCCCATTCAGCAGCAGCAAAATGTGGTGGTTTTACTGAACAGGAGTATCTCAAGTCTAGTTTTCCTGCTCAGAACTCTCTAATAGCCAGACCCATTTTTCTCCATGGGTCCTAGAATTTCTGCCTGAATATTTAGTAACATCCATTCAGTTTTATAAAAACTGAAAGTCTTTAACTTCTCCACAGTCTTTTATTTTTTCCCCTGGTGCCGTAATTTTGGTTCACAGAACCTCTATCTATCTGGCTCCCCATTTTGGGAGACCGATCAGCACACTTGAAGAATGCCTCTCCTTTGACCCCCAAACTGAATCAGTTAGCAAGATCATCCAAACTAATGTCTAAATACTTCTCTCATCTTTTCCTCTCCATCTCAGACTTAATTAGTTGCATTTATCATCTTGCATTATAATATTCATTTGTGAGTTTCTCTTTCATGCTTGTTACAGTGAAGTTGCATGAAATCAAAAATAGTGTCCTCTTAACTTTGGGTCCTAAGCACCTTGTATAATACTTAGCACATAGTGGGTACTTAATGAGTTTTATAAAAATTACATAGTTGATGACAAAATGTTCACTAACATCCTTGTTAATTGATACTTCTTAAAATGAGTTTTCAACCTTGTAAAGCTTCGTTAAGGTAGTGCTTAACGTTAAGGTAGTGCTTAACGTTCTGGAACAATTGGATATTCAAATTTACTCTGATACATATTATTTCTGCATTGGAGTAATCTACCCCCACCAATTGCTTATTCTTAAATTCTCTCTGTATAACCCTTCTCCCCAAGCTATGATTAAGTCATTAACCTTCCTTTTGAAACACAGAACATCTAGGAGCAAATGGACACACCATCCCATACAAAAGAGCAGATTTACACCAGCGCAAATCCTACAGGTATACTCAGGGTACTTTCCAGGAAAACAAGTTGTGTGTAAAGTTCTGCTGAGGTTTCCTCTTCCCACAGAATAGCACCTACAGGAGGGGGTAGAATGCAGGAACATGTGGTTTTGTGGTTGGAATGTTTCTCTGCCTAATTGGCCTGAATTTACGAGTTCATAACAACCTTCTCTATGCATTTTCAAACACAGGCAGCACAATAAAATAAGCCTGAGTGATATCCAGGCCGCTAGATTTTATGGGGATCTTTACAACGTGAGCGTGTTGTGCACAAATGCATGGGGTATGCACAGATGTTTACGTTCATTTATATTTCTCAGGGCAGCAGCAACAATATGAATGCAGTTTGGACAGCATCATTAAGAGTTACACTTAGAATTACTCCATTACATTAAAAGAAAATGTGTTTCTTTCCACTTTCAATTCACTTTAGAAGTCAAAAATTAAGTTGGCCAATACAGGTGACTACCATTCCCTCTCCAAGCTCTCTTCCCAAGTCATTTCACATTTGCTTTCCCATTCTGGCCTCTTGGTCTTTCTACTATTTAGTCTTTTCAATGGCTAATGAGCTCCAGGAGCAGAACATTACTGCTGCTCAGGGCCTGATGTTTTTTCTTTCTTATTGTTTGGTTACTTGAATTAATGCTGTAATATTTGCATGCCATTACATTACGCCAGAACAATCTTTCTCTCTGCTATGGGTACCAGCGGAGAATAGTTTGTAAGTAATATTGTACTTTCCTGATTTAATAAGTGGGTAATTTGTTCCAGTGAGCAAACATGCATGACTTTCTTATTATAAAAATAAATGAAATAAGATACTTACCAGGACTTTCAGAACTCTACTATGAGGTACATTTGGATTTTAGAAGACATTAAGATAGGCCAAGAGGTTAAAAACTCTGGAAGGTAATGCAAGAGTCCCTGATGACATCTCAGCTGCAGCTAGGACAGGGTTTGGTTTCTGCTTTGTAATCAGCTAGTTTCTGGGCACTTCCTCGCAGATGTGAAACATACCACTATGTTGGTTGTGATCTCTGCTGATCTCTGATTCTGTCTTTAAAGCAATAAAGATGTGTCGAAGGCCTTGAGGTGAGATCAGTTCCACCAACTACACTTAGTCTTGTGACTCCCTGGTAACAGACAGGATAATGGTAGGCTCGAAACCTCCCTGGCATCCCTATGGGGCAGAAAAGCTCTGCATCTCAGGGTCTGGAGGGCCACTTCCCTCACTGCATCCCCATCTTGAAACTGCCAGTATAAAAACTGATACAGATCTCATCTAAAATGTTGCCTTCTTTGAGAAGACTTTCCTGACTACTTTATCTCCAATTAAACTCCTGGCAAAGAGAATGGAAGCAGCTAAGGCAGATGCTACTGAACTAGTTAGGAGGCCATTGTGAGGCATCCCAGAAAGAGATTATGATACTGTGGACTTGAGAAATGGCAAAGGAGAAGCAGGGAAGTGTCTGGATTTTAGAGGTCCACAATCTCTACTCTACAATTCCAAACTAAACAACAAAAAAAAGACTGAAACTCAAAAGTGTTTTTGTAATTTTGGCACCAGGACTATTTGATAATAAATCCTACTGTGAACAAAAATGTGAAGCCTTTGTTGTCTTAACATTTATATCCAACAGTCACACGTGCCTCTGCTATTTGATGACATTTTGTGACTTAGGAATTAATTGCACTGGAAAATGTCCAAAAGAGTTACAGACATACCTGTGGGTAACGGTGAAAAGAAGAAAAGGAAGCATCTGTCTTTATCAATAGCTCAGAAAGTGGAGTGACTGCAGAAGCTTGATGGTGTTATGTATGTTACTGAAGAATACGGTATGAGAACCACAACCATGTATGACTTATGAAACAGAAGGACAAGTTGTTGAAATTTTACAGTGATATAATAACCAAGAACTAATGAAAAATAGAAAAATGTTGCACAGGGCCAAAATTGAAGTGTACTGATGGAGTGGATTCAATTGCAAAGAAGTAAAGATATGCCATTGACTGGTTTGTTGGTCATGAAACAAGCGAAAATATACAAAGAACTGAACACTGAAGGTGAGTGTGAATATTCAGAAGACTGGCTGCAGAAATTTAAAAAGCATCATGGTATCAAGTATCTTAGAATCTGTAGTCAAAAAGCTTCTGCTAATTATAAAACTCCTGAAAATTACATTGATGAATTTACTAAGATAATACCAATGAAAACTTTAACCCTGAACAAATTTACAGTGATGATGAAACAGCTTTGTATTGGTGTTACCTTTCTGGGAAAACCTTAACAATGGGTGATGAAAGGGAAACAATAGATTTCAAGAATGCCAGGCAAAGGTTCATTAATTATGTGTGTGTGTGTGTGTGTGTGCTAATGCTGCAGGCAAACACAAGATAAAACTCGCAGAGACTGGGGAAAGCCTATATCCAAGATGTTTTAAAGGTGTGCACAATTTACCTGTGCATTATTATGCAAACAAGAAAGCTTCAGTAACACAAGAAACCTTTTCTAACTGGTTCAATAAGCATTTTGTGCCTGCAGCATAAGCTTACTGCAGACAAGATGGACTAGAGGATAACTAAAAATTTTATTATTTCTAGATAACTGTTCTGCACATATCCCTCCTGAACTTACTGAAAAAAGCAATGTTTGGGGCATTTACTTTCCCCCAGTGTGACATCTGTCATTCAGCCTTGATCCCAAAGTATTCTAGGGTCCATGAAAAGCAAATATAAACACTTGTTTTTGAACAGCATGCTTGTTTCAGTTAACAGAGGCCTGAAAATCTAAGACTTCCTTAAAGAATTTAGTCTTAAGGATACCATCTACACAGTTGCTAATGCTTGGAACAAGGTTGATAAGTCAACTTTAACTAATACTTGGCACAGACTTTTGGCTACCATGATGTTTGAAAATGACCCCATTGATGAAGATTTTGAAGGATTTAAAGACACTAATGAGAAGACAATGGTATCAAAACTAATAACTTATGCCAAAAGCTTATCAGCTGAAAGTGTAAATAAATTAGAAACTGACAGTCCATTGTGCATCCTTTGAGTAATGGGGAAATTGCCGAGATGGTGTTAAATACAGAATAGTATGAAGACAGTAGTAGGGATGATGACACTGGGAGTCCAGGTAAAAAAAATCTCCATAGATCATATGGTTAAAATGTGTGACCAGTTATTGCTAGCCTTGAAAAATGTGTATTTATCAGTGAGCAAGAGCGCATGGCAATTTACTCAATCAAAGAGAAGCTGCTTAGACAGAAACCCATGTTAAACAGATGACTACAGGGAAAGCCTGTAATGAAGCTTTCTGTGATAATACCTCCTTATCTCTTGATGGTCCTACTTCTAGCTCATCATCAGATGTCCAGTTTGAGCCTCATTGCAGAGATAGTGGTAATACTGGTAGAACTTATTCTCCAGGATTCTCAAACAACCAAAAGCGATGAACATTTTTTTTTTTTTAAAGACAGAGTCTCACTTTTGTTGTCCTTGGTAGAGTGCCATGGGTCATAGCTCACAGAAACCTCAACTCTTGGGCTCAAGCGATCCTCTAGCCTCAGTTTTTCATGTTATTAGTAGAGAACGGATCTTGCTCTTGCTCAGGTTGGTCTCAAACTTGTGAGCTCAAGTGATCCATCTGCCTTGGCCTCCCAGAGTGCTAGGATTACAGATGTGACCCTCACACCTGGCCAAAGTGATGAACATTCATTGCATGTAGGTGTGTTATCTGTTAGTCCTCCTCAATGTAAGTGTAAAATTTTACTTCAAAATTTTTTTTAAATAAATTTTTCCAAAAATGACAAAAGAAATTAGAAGCTTATGGTATGTATGGTCTGTATTTATTCTGCTATTTCATTTGCCAATATATTTACTAATTTATTTATGCAAATAAAAAAAATCTGTCAGGTTCTTCACAATGCATTCCTTAGTTCACCAACATGCCGTATAAGTCAGAATCAGAGCCCAGAATGACCATTCTTTCCTACGCGCATTTCTCCTAAGAGGGGCTTCCATGCAAAGGCAGCCCACATAACCAAAGCTTTTTAGTCTAACACACAACTAGGGACTTGGGGAGTTATACAGTATGATTAATTTTATGTATTCTCTTATAAAATATGGGATTTTATATGCCATATATGCCATCCCAGGCATATACTGTTCTAACAACATACTTATCCAAAACTATCTATGCAGTCATGTAAACGGCTTTTCAAAATTACTTAAAACTAGATAATCCCCACCTCCAAAATAGCAGTAATATTTGCTGTCTCTTTGTAGGTTTGAGACCAAGCATCCCTTTTAGGTATTTAGTGATTAATGAGGAAGAATAGGGGAAAGCATGTGTGCTATTGCAATCTGGTCTTCACAGTTAGAAGGAGTTTGGAATAAGGCTGCCATCTCATCACATGGGAAGGGAAAGGCTGGGTGATGGATCTTGAGCTACAATTAAATACCAAAGACACAATTTTTATTTATGCTCTTAACACACTGAATAAGTTATGCATATGATATGATAGAAAGTTCTTTATTCCTTTTCCTCATAAATATCTCACACCTAATCTGTACACCTTGTTTTTCTACCCCTGGATGAAACTTGGGGCAAGTTCTGTAACTAACATGGGAACACTCCAATGATAAAGCAATGTCCCTCATTTTGACCTTAAAACAGAGTTGAATTATAAAAATTCTTGTCCAATGTCATATCAACCTTTACTCTAGGTTTATCTGAAGACTGTTGCCAGAAGGAGGTAATAGGAAGGACTTTGGGGGCTCTTTTGAACTAACGTATCTGAAAATTCCTGTATGGCAGTGATGGAGAGGATAGGGTAAAGGGATAAAAGTATAGACAATGCCTTTCCTAATTTGAATCCCTCTGGAGTTGATTTTGGCTGTGGCTTTAAACTGCCTCTCAGGAGCACCTGTGGGTGTCTTGACAGAGGCCCTCCTTGCTGTGGAACTCTCCCCTGCCCTTCCCTGCCCCTGTGCTTACCACTTTCAGGCTCCTGATTCTCTGCAACCCTCCTCCTCATAGACCCCTTCTTTGGGGGTTCCGTTCTGCCCTTTCCCAGGAAACCATATTGCAGAGTCCCTGCAGGATGACTCTAGAGTAAGGTGACCAGATTTTAACATTGGTAAAGTGGGACACTATTGATGGGGGGCGGGGCGGGGGACAGGGCAGGGCCTGACAACAATGCAAACTTTGATAAGCAGTTCTTGATAATCACTTCTCAACAATTATTTGTTATTATTACAGTTTAACGTTATAAAATTAACAAAAATAATATAAAACTCATATCCTGGCGAAATAGCCACATGGCAGCCGAAAACTGTATACTCCCTTACTGTTTTCCCGCCTGTTCGTTCATTCTTTCCAAAAATTGGGACTTTTTTAAAACACCATGGGATATAGGACAAATTGTTAAAAATCGGGACTGTCCCACCAAAAGCAGTACGTCTGGTCACCCTACTCTAGAGCACTGGCAGGCTGGCTTTCTCTCCCTGACCACCACCATTCCATGATTGGCAGGAGCTGTACAGCCCCAAACACAGATGCTGCATGGTGACCGCAGCCCACTTTGCTCTTCAGAGCTCTCAGGCGACAATCATATTGCAGTCTACTTGCACCCAGCGCAAAGGTCACACAAAAGCTCCCCAAGGATTGTCCTTGAAGCCCTTCTACTTAGCTCTGACTTAAGAAAAAAGCACACACAACTAAAATTCTTCAATCTTTGACCAATCTCAGCCTCTACCATGTCAAACAATTTATAGTTGGCAGTGAATGAAGGAACAGGGACCAAGCCCCACATCAGGGTGCTTGGATGTGGTAGCCTAGGTACCTTGGATCCAGGTAGCCTATCTTGGAATGTGTGGAATGATTAGACCTGCTGCACACTTCAGCCAACGCTGCGAGGAAATGTTTCCACATCAACACACTTGCAGCTCCTTCGGGCCAGCTCAGTCCACCATGCTGGAGGCATTCAACATTCCCTTTCCCTCCTGGAAGTAGCAGAAACTTAGGCCACATAAAATCAGAATACTTAGTTCCAATAATGTCAGGAAAGAGTGCCAGAAAAATAAAGAGGGCTGAGTGATTCACAGGCAATTCTGATAATGTAATATGTTAAATTTGCTGCTAGTTAAAATTATTCAGGACTCCCGGACAGTCTTCCTCTGTTTTCTACCTCTGCAGTCTATAAAACTGATTCCCCGCCTACCCCCTTTTCCCTATTACAATTTTATCACTCTTTTCTTATTCAAATAAGAATACCACAGTGCTGTACCAGCCTTTCTCAGATGAAGAACTATTTATCTTAGAGGGCGACACACTCTGAGCTTGTGGATGATGATTGGTAGCACAGCACACAGATGGACAGGAAATTGTGTGTCTTCCCCAGAATGCTGCTCACATATTTCACTACTGAATATAAAACACAGAAGATATGTTTGGGGCAAAGAAACTGGGACCTTTTGGAAATCCAAAACTATTCCAGCCCTACACAGTATGATCAAGTTAGCTAATAAATCTCCCTCATCTTACAATTCTGTCCCTTCCTTAGGAAACACGAGAGAGCGTCTTGTTTTATGGTTTTCAACTTTATAATAAATTTCATATCTATCAGAAAGAAACCTGCCCCACTACCATTCCCTCCCTTCCCCCAGGCAGAAGAACCTTCTGAAAGAGTAGCCTGGAGATGATCGCAGTTGTGAGAAGTCACTGTTTGGGACTTTCTTCTGACATTTTCTCAAGTCCATTTTTAGCAGAACAACTCTTCATGGTCATGAATCAGCCTGCAGCAGAGATCCCTGGTGCTGGCTATGTCATGGGAGCCGACAAATGCAATTTGTTACAATTGTTATTTGTTTCCTTACCAAAAGCAGCATGAGAATGGCATATTTTTCTATCAAATGCTTATTTTTCTTGGCCCATATTTTGCTGATATTCTTCCTATAACATCTGAATTGCCTTAACTGATGCCTGACTGCCTACCCAGGGGGTGGGAGGATGGAGAGGAAGAGGAGCTAAGAATTTTGCCCTAAAAAGAATTCAGAGAAAGAGGTTTTTCAATGAATGCCGAAGTTTGGGCCAAACACCAGTGTTCACTTGGACAGCTTATTCACCAAAACAGCTATAGTAACTTATACTACAGCCAAACATTGAAAAGCCTCTTTAATATACATGAATATATAGGAGAGATGCACATTCACACACACTCCAAAATATATGAGATTAAGTAAATTTTCTTATATATTGTCAAAACCATAACTCAAGAATGGGGTAAAATATGGAAATGCCATTTCAGATAATCTGGATACATTTTTCCTCAGATTATCTAGATGCATCTAGCTATTGTGTCTTATAATGAACTTTTTATATATCCAAATACCTAGATAATAAAACTCAAAATAAATCTGTTTAATCTTCTTGCATTTATCTCATATTTCTAATCCACTAGGTGTAAAGTTGTGGTTAAGACATTGGCTAATCTCATGACTTCAGAAAATCCTCAGTAAGTAAATACATTATATTTCATTTATCATAATAGTGTCATATATATGTTTGAAAATTACAGGTACTTAGGAAACTTACTTCCTGAGACTATAGGCAATGCTGCCTGTGCTGTTGAGAACCTTTGATACAACACAATTTCAGTGCTAAAAAATATGCCTATTTGGATTCTAAATTAGGAGAAGCTTTAAAGAGGCAATTGCATTGTAATGTAGGTATCATGGTATTTGGATTGAGGGAACAAAAGAAATTCATCACAAGAAGTGAAGAGCACCAGTGAATGTAAGAGTTGCCCACAACCAAGGCAATGACAATGGCAGTGTACTCTCAGAAATGAAGAAAGCACTCAAGTGTCATTTGAAGCAGCACCGTCCCAAGAGTAAGGAGAGTCTGGCCATGTCTGACTGTCCTCATTGTCAATAACTGTCCCATAGTCATAGCTACCTTCTAAGGCTTTCCTCACTTGTTTAATGAGTAGATTGAAGAAGTATAAAATTTTACTTTGAAAATCACAATATTACTCTTACAAATGTGGTCAATTAGAAAAATAAGCAGTATCCTCCAGTGGTAAACCTGATACTCAGTGGTGAAAAATAGATTTCCTTGTAAAATCAGAAAAAAGAGAAGGATGCCTGCCTTCTCTACTTCTACTCAATTTGATACCAGAAGTTCTAGTCAGAGCAATCAGCTAAGAAAATAAAAATACAAGGCATTCAAATTAGAAAGAAAAAAATGTCTCTGGTTGCAGACAACATGATCTCTTGTATAGAAAACCCTTAAGGTCCCACAAAAAAGAAACCTATATAAATAATATACAAATTCAGCAAAGTTGCAGGATACAAAATCAACATACCAAAAATGATTATATTTATTTACACCAGTAATGAACAATCCTCAAAGAAACTTAAGAAATCAGCTGCATTTATAATAGAATCAAAAAATAAATATAATACTTGGGGATAAACATAACCCAGGAGGCAAAATATTTGAGCATTGAAAACTAAAAGATGTTGCAAAAAGAACTTGAAGCCACAAGTAAACAGAAAGACATCCTGTGTTTATAGACTGGATGATTTTATACTGTTAAGATGTCAAGTGAACTGTAGATTTAATACAATCCTTGTCAGAATCCCAATCATGTTTCTTGCAGATATAGGAATACTCATTGTAAAAGTCATATGGCACCTAAAGAGACCCAAAAAGGTCCAAATAATCTTAAGTAAAGACAAAGTTGGAAGTATCACACTTCCTGATTTCAAAACTTGTTATAAAGCTACAGTAATCAAAACAGTATACCCTGAGGACAGATACATAAACCATGGAATAGAAATGGAAGATCAGAAATAGAGTCAAGTGACTTTCAACAAGGGTTACAAGACCATTCAATGAGAAAAAGACGGTCTCTCCAGCAAATCGTGTTGGGACATTGGATATTCACATATGAATGAATGAAATTGAATTCTTACTTTATACTATACAAAGAATGAACTCCAAATCGATCAAAAACCTAAACCTAATACCTAAAACTACAAGTCAGGGGAAATAATGGGAGAATGCTTCACTACATTCAATTTGGCAATTATTTCTTGGCTATGACATCAAAAACATAGGCAATAAATGTGGGGATAAAAAAGTAGAGTACAGAGAAATTGAAAACTTCTGTGAATCAAAGGGGAAAAAAACAATAGAGTGAAAAGGCAGTCTATGGAATGGAAGAAATATTTACAAATCACACATATGAGGGAATAATATCCAGAATATATAAAAAGCTCCTACAACTCCAGGAAAATAAATATCCTAATTTAAAAGGGGGCAAATAGTTAAAATTGACATTTCTCTAAAGAAAATATGTGAATAGTCAATAAGCCTGTGAAAAGATGCTCAACATTGCTATCATTAGGGCAATGCAATGAGATGGCACCTCATGCCCAATGCAATGACTACTACTAAAAAAAAATTCAGAAAATAACAGAGTTGGTGAAGAGGTGGAGAAATTGAAACCTTGGTGCACCTTTGGTAGCAATAAAAACTTATTTAGCAACTAATAAAGAAGTATGGCAGCTCTTTTAAAAATGAAACATATAATTCCCATATGATCTAGCAACTCCACTTCTAGGTATGTGTTTTAAAAAATTGTAAGTAGAGTCCCAAAGAGCTATTTGTACATCCTTGTACCCAGGAACATTGGTCACAATAGCCAAGAGGCAAAATGAACCCAATGTCGGTCAATGAATGGGGAGACAAAATGAGGTATATGAGGATACAATGGAATATTATCCAGCCTTAGAAAGAAAAGAATTCTGATACATGTAACAGCATGTATGAACCTTAAGGTTCATACATGAAATAAGCCAGTCACAAAGATAAATACTGTATTAATCCACCTGTATGGTATATCTAGAATAGTCTAATTAATTGAAACAGAAAGCTGTCAGATGGTTGCCAGGATTGGGGGGAGGAGGACATGAGGAGTTATTATTAATTGTGTATATGGTAACATTTTACAAAGTAGAAAAGTTCTGGATGTTGTTTATATAACATTGTAAATATAACACTATTGAACTGTATACTTAAAAATGGTTAATATGTTAAATTTCATGTTAGGTACATTTTACCACAATTAAATTTTTTTTTAATTGGGGAGTCACCGATATGGAGGAAACTTTAGGAGCCTAGCCCAAGAGTTTCTTTGAGCTACATTATTCTCCATTAAACCCTTGCCTCTTTTCTCCAACAATACATATTTCATGAATCCCAACCCAAAGGATCTTTCCCAGTTTAACATTACATAGGACAATTATGAATTTTGGATAATATCTCTTCCAAATCCAACCCTTTTTGTTAAAATTTCCATTTCATTTTCAGGTAGTTTCATGATCTAAAATCACCTCTATACTGATCTATAGAACCATATAACTCCAAAAAGACAAGATAAGGAAGGGGATTCTACTATTTTTTTCATCAAAAAAAAAATTCAAAATGAAACTAATAAAACACTTGTTATTAAGACTTTCCAATTAAATGAAGAACCATTTGGACATTATTTCAACTTCCCCATGTTCTATTTTTCACACCTCAAGTTCCATATTCTCTAAGAAACTAACTAATGACTTCTTTGGTAATTGTACTGATATTTTTACTGTTGGTTTTAAAGCCTGCCCTATAAAATTATATATTCTCTATGTCCAAAACATTGCCTTAAAATTATTGTGTCTTCACCACACCCACAAGTATTTCCAGGAATGTCTTACAGACACTGCTTGATTTATGAAGTCAGTTCTTAACCAGTTTTCCCTTGCCTATTTGCTATGAAAACTATTTCAACTCTTTCAGATCCCTCTTCAAATTTCACTTGCTTAATAAGCCATTACAAGAAGGCAGTGAATTGGGCTTCCAGAACATAACAATGAAAATTGAAAGAAGCTGCCGACCACATCACATTAGTGTAAATCATTCATCCTCCTCTGGGTCCTTTTCACCCTTGCAATTTCTCAGTCTTACCTTGATTGGTAGCTCACAAAGCTCAAACTATGTCTCTCTATGCATTTGTTCATCTGGAGCTGCATAATTGATACCAGTTACTGTACATTTACTTTTATTCACTGTTAAGATTTCCCCATGGTCCTCTTGCATGCTTATTTATTCAATATTGTCTGGTAATACCAGATACAGCCAATGGAAAGAACAAGAGCTTGAGGGGAGTATAGCTTAACTGGGAGTTTTACTTTTTAATTTTACTCTCCAACTATGAGCAAGTCATTTATTGATCTTAGATCTCAAGTTCTCCACCTACTAAAAATAATAACCAAAGTTCTTTTCCATACTATTAAAGTGATTTACAGATTCAATGCAACATCAAAATACCAGTGTCATATTTCACAGATACAGAAAAAAAATTCTATACTTTGTTAAGAAACAGAAAAGAGTCCAAATAGCCAAAAGGCAAAAAGAAAAAATCTGGAGGCATCACATTATCAGACTTCACACTATAGTACAAGGCCCTACCAAAACAGCATGGTATTGGCAAAAAAAAATAGAGACATAGGCCAATGGAACAGAACAGAGAGCTCAGATATAAAACCACCTACAGATGGTCAACTGATCTTTGACAAAGCAGACAACAATATACACTGGGGCAAAGGCCTATTCAATAAATGGTGCTGGGAAATTGGGCAGTCACATGCAGAAGAAATAAAGATATGGGACCAATATCTCTCACCACTCACCAAAATCAATTCAGGATGAGTAAAAGAGTTTGAATCTTGAATAGATTCTGCATGTTGTGATTTGAATGTTGTGTTATTTAGTGCACGAGTCTGGACTAGGACACCTGAGATTTAGAGTCATATTTTCTGGTTATTTTATTTCTGATCTTGGACATGTCATTCAACATTCATTTTTCTAGTTTGTATAATGAATAATTAATGTCTTTCCCTCTATCCTCGTTTTTACCTGAACCCAGCCAGTGATCCTGGTCTAATAACTTGAGATGAATCTATGTTATTGGGTAACTCAGGTAAAGTGTCTGTATTTCCATTAAACTCTCTGAGCTCTTCTTTCCTCTTTTAGAAGCTATTGCTTATTTGTGCCACAAAAGGTTTTAAACTTATTAAGTTTTGACCTAATTTTTAATGAAATCAACAGGAACTAAGACATACTTTGTTTTCAGTTGCATTTGCCTATGTCATAACCTTCATTTTCCCATACCAATCTCAGCTTCTATCCCTGGAAAAGTAGAGGAAGTTTTGAGTTTGTTTCCATATGGGCACAAGAGAAGAGATTGATGGTTCTTGTGCCAAATATTTCCAACTTTCTTCTGAATTCTCCCTCCTTATTTGCTAAAGATTTGATCCATTCCTTTTCATTAAATTGCTTCAAAAGACAATTAAAAGTGTAAGAATCTTTAGTCATTTCTTTAGTAAAAACCTAAGAAATACTTCACCTTCTATAGAGTATCTCCTTTTTATCCATGACCTTCAGCTAATTCCACTAATTCTTGCAATTAATTTTCAACATTGGTTCCAAAGTTATAACAAAAGGCTTCATAACTTTGGTAGTAGAAATGGGGAAGGGAGGAACCTGCCTAAATGCCTAATTTCTGATGTGCAACTTTGCGATTTTTCCATCCTCATTTTCAAAAATGAAAAGAAACATGTTTTTCTGAAAGTTGCACTTTTGCAAATTAGTCCTATAGGATTTCAGTTCAAAGAACTTGTCTAGGTGAGGGCTTCCAAGTGTTAAATTTTTAATATTTTTAAACACAGACTTCAGGCTTGCTGGGTGGTTTTTTTGTCTTAACTTTTCTTCCCAATATCTTCCTAATTAATGTCTGTATTTTATAAAAATTTCCTATTTATAATTTAATTTTCATGTAATTTTCTTCATTTTTATTCAAAGTCATAAGTAAATATGGTTTAGGAAGCAAAAAAAGAACATAAGGGCTTATAAAGAAAATCAACAATTCTCTTTTCTATGCCTCCTACCCACAGGGTCTTGATTGCCAGGAGCAAACATTTTTAACTGCTTGCTTTTTGTGTGTGTGAGGCTTGCCTCCAAATACTTAATTAGCACATTTATTCTACTATTTCTTATCTATTGGCCTCCTGTTCTGACAGCTAAAGATTTCACTCATTCACACCACTCCTTACCTCCTCTCTATATATAGATTCATCATCCTAGTTTCACTTCTGAACACCCCTGCAACAACAACAAAATTAATTAAAGGTTCAATTCTTGGCCCATAAATTATAAACAACATATCTTGTTTTCCTGATTTCACAAGACAAGAGATTAAAGCTCTTACCCCTTTCTTCTCACCTTCTTCTTCCTTCCATCTCGTTTCTGATAACTGTACCAATTTAGCCGATACTGTTTAAATTTGTTCCATAATCTCAGTACAGTCTTCCATGGTTTGCCTATAGGCTGATTCTAAAGAATAGAAAACGTCAGTGCTATATTTACTATAGCATGTTAGTAAGGAGTGAGGTAGTAAGCAATGGCTCCATTTTCTTCACCAATGTCATGTTCTCCATTTAAAGTGGAATGTACTTAGAATTACTTCAAGTGGATGCTCCTTCCTTTTTACAGCTTACCAATTTCCTTTAGCATATTCTCAAATATTTCTAGATTCATAATCATATTGTCTATCCTTTTATTTTCCCTTTCTCTCTCTTCCAAAAGCCTTTCCTCTGAAGTCTTCATTCTCTTTGTATGAGGTAGATTAGCGACTTTCTAGCACTGATGCAGACTTCCCTTCACTGTACTCTGTTTGGACTCTCAGTTCCCTGTATTTTACATCTTTGTTCTTGATTTGCTATTTTGTTTTTCTGTAGTATATCCTCAAAGATCTTTCTATGAAAAAGTAGCCTTAGCATCTCGGTGGGTCTGAAAATGCTTTCCTTCTGCCACCATTTTTGAAGTGTTGACTACCTCTTATCTTGGAATAGAATGTGCTATTGGCAGGAAGTTTAATCTCACTACTTTGTAGGCAAAGTTTAACTTCTGTAAGGCCCACTTTTGTAAATTTTTTCCTGATTTTTGGTGTTCTGAAATTTTCACAAAAATGTCTTTTGGTGCCTCTGGACATATTCATTGTACTTAGGACCATCTGAACTACTTCAATCTGAACACTCATGTTCTTTTTCAGTTGTGGAAATTTTCTTCTAGTTTCCACTGCTTTATAGCATAGGGTTTAGTCTGAGTTCCTGAGACCTTGCCATGAGTATTCACATGAAATGAATTTACTTGAAAGTATTTCCAGGAAGATCTGAGGAGAGTGGAGAAGTGGATAATGGAAGAAAAGGTAAACAAACATGGTGAACATCAAGTCAGTCCCCTGGGTGGTAAATAACTCTAGCATGGAGAATGGTGGCAGTGTCGGTTGGTCTTAGAGTCATCCCCACGAGGGATGTGACAGCTGGGGCACTTATACTCCTGCACTGCCAGTAATTGGTAAAGAGCTATTTTGTTGGGATAAACATTTCCAGATCCTTCCTGTTCCGTGAACAAGCAAATCAGACTATGCCAAATACATACGCCTTATCAACAGATGCTGGTATTGGCTGTTGGGAGTAGAAGAGCACAGTGTGGTCAGGGAATCCAAGAAAATGTGCAGCAAAGATATTCTCTGCTGTTAGCAACTTCCCTGTGCCAAAGAGAAAACAACTCAAGCTCTCCTGTAGGTCTTTTCATCTTATTTGGAGAGAGTTGTGTAAACACTGTGAAATTATTTAAGAATTAAAATTTTTTCCAATTATTTTTATTGTTTCAGGTTCATTGAGAGTACAAAGAATTAGGTTACACTGATTGCATTAGTTAGGTGAAGTCCCTCTTATAATTATGTCACCCCCCAAGTGGTATGCCATACACCTTAACCCCCATCCCTCTCCCTCGTCCCCTCTCCCTTTTCCCATTTCCCTTCTCCCTCTTTTCCTCTCCCCCTCTTGAATTGATTTGAGTTTTTCTCTGATGAGGATGTGTATTACATCATCTACTGGCTTCATATTAGAATTGAGTACTTTGGATTCTTGCTTCTCCATTCTTGTGATACTTTACCAAAAGGAATGTGTTAATCAACATAGAAGGACAGAAAAAGATCTAAACCTTTCAAATAACCAGAAAGGAAAAGAAAAGAAACCATATAATTGAAAAGTGAACTAAGAAAAAAATGTAAAAGCTAACACATTAATTCCATATAAAGTATAGATTTAAATGCTAAAATAAAATATAGATAAGTATATTATAAAACATTAGGCTGCGTTTTATGTGGAAAGGCCATATATGTCATTAATAGCAGAAACTTTAATAGAAATAATAAGTTTAAGAACATTAAAAAAGCAAAACTCTTATAGCTTGAAAACACAGTACATGATCAGGAAAAGTTGGTAAGAAAACAAAATAAATGGTAAGAAAAATGCTTTTAAGTATGTCAAACTTCTTACACATTGACAAAGACTGAACAGAAGCTTCTCTGAAGAAGATAGGTGGATGGCCTACAGACACATGAAAAAATGCTCATCATCTTTAATCATCAGAGAAATGCAAATCAAAACCACTTTAAGATATCATATAACTCCCATAAGATTGGCTCACATAACAAAATCCCACAACTATGGATGTTGGCATGGATGTAGAGAAAAGGGAACACTTCTGCACTGCTGGTGGGAGTGCAAGGTAATATGTCCCTTTTGGAAAGAAGTATGGAGAATACTCAGGGATCTTAAAGTAGACCTACCATTTGATCTTGCAATTCCTCTACTAGGTATATATCCAAAAGACCAAAAGTCACTTTATAACAAAGATATTTGCACCAGATTATTCATTGCAGCTCAATTCATAATAGCCAAGTCATGGAAGAAGCCCAAGTGCCCACTGACCCATGGATGGATTAATAAATTGTAGTATATATATACTACAGAATATTATGCAGCCTTAAAAAAGATGGAGACTTTACCTCTTTCTGTTTACATGGATGGAGCTAAACATATTCTACTTAGTAAAGTATCTAAAGAATGGAAGAAAAATATCCCATGTACTCAGTACTATTATAAAACCAATTTACAGTCACTCACACTTTCATCTGAAGAATAGATCACAACTATGGCCCAAGATGAAGGAAGGAGTAGAGGAAGATGGGAAGGGAGGGGTGAGGTCAGATGAAGGGAGGGTGAATGGTGGCATCGCACCTATGGTGTATGATGCAAGGGTACATGTCAGACCTATTAGTATAGAATATAAACGTCTTAACACAATAACTAAGTAAACAAGATGAGGTACATATTAACCAGTGTGATGTAAGCGTTCCTAATTCTATGTGAAATCAGCACATTGTACCCCGTAAATGCCTTACTGTATACATAATCTATGTGTTTATGATTTAATAAAAAATAAAAAAGTAAAAAAATATATTTCATGAGAATCTTTTAAATGACAGTATACACATATAATGAAATAATCTTTAGCCACTAAAAAGGATGAAGTGAATGTTTATATACTGACATGGAAAGATGTCAATGATGTATGAAGTTATAAAAGCAAATTACTGATATGTAATACAAGTTTGCATTTAAATACATTATGCTAAGTTTGAAAAGACAGCTGTAGAAAGATCCTCACACATTGTATGATTTCCGTTTATATGCAATGTCAGAAAAAGCAAATCGAAAGAAACAGAAAGGCAGCGGCTGCCTGGGGCTGTGATGGGAACAGAGATTGCCTGCAAATAGGCCTGAAGGTCTCTCTGAGGGAACAGGAAAAGTTCTAAAGTTGGATTGCAATGAAGGCTGAAAGTTAACTCTGTCAATTTACTAAAAATAATGTAACTCACTTTGTGAATTTCCTGGTTTATAAATTACATTCCTGTAAAGCTGTGTTTTTAAAAAAGTAAAATACTGGTCAGTATAGTGATGGCATGATACAGGTGTGTTTTCATTCCCACAAGGAAAGCTCTGCCTTGAGATATTTCTATATTGTTTGAATATTTTTCAATGATAAATATTATTCTTACATTCAAAAGTCTTTATGAAGATGAATACATGGGTGGTGCCTGTGGCTCAGTGAGTAGGGTGTCAGCCCCATATACCAAGGGTGGTGAGTTCAAACCTAGCCCTGGCCAAACTGCAACAACAAAAAATTTTTAAAAAAAATTTTTTTAATGAAAATGAATATATTATCTTTCAAAGCTATTGGATGAGGATTGATATGGTCTCTTCCTCTCAGCCCTCCCCCCCCCAAAAAAAAAAACACAACAAATTGATCACATATAGTGCTTGCCAGAAACGGGAGTTGGGTGTGTTTTACACCAGTGGAGTGAATAAAGACCAGGTCTTTTGTAATGATGACATCACAGAATGGACTGTAACAAAGGTAATCAGTCCTAATAATTACCACACACTACTCTAAGTATTTTAAAAGAATTCACCTATTTAATTCATGGAACTACACAAAGCAGTGATGAAAGCATTATACACTTGGCAAACCCACAAAACTCACAAGTACAGATCAAGGATTTAAGCCTAGAGGCCCCGCTGCAGTGCCTGGGCTGTAAAGACAGCGTCAAACTGCCCATATCCAGGAAGTTGCCACGTATTACAAACCTATTCTTCTCTGATTACATGTGTTTATTTCAATAAAACTGCATTTTGACTCTGGTGGCAAGCTTTTAAATATATACACACAGACACACACACAGACACACATATATATATGTTGTTGTTGTTTTGTTTTTTTTACTATTTCCACACTGACAATTTAAGTCAATAGAACATGTAAAGCCAGGTACTCAGGCTTTTGTTTACACAATGCTGAATAGCTTATGCAGAAAATGGCACAGAGTGGGGCCTGAAAAAATAACTATTGAATTACATTAAATGCTCCAACAACATTTCTCTCCACAAATCCAAGTTGGCCAATATTTTTGAAAATAATCTGTTAAAACAGAAACCATAGTGAAGAGGCCAAATTCCTTCCCTTTTCTTTCCAGGTTTAAGATATCAGAAAACCCGATTCAATTGGACTGGCCTATCAAAAGAACATCAAAGCCCATCACTTTTCAATTATTTCTACATCTTCACTGTCAAGTAATTAATAAACCAAGCTCTTGGAGATGCTGATAATATATCAAATAGACATGATGTGCCCTCCCGTACCTCCTTCAGAAACGGTAATGTAGTAAGTTAGTACTGGAAAGGATGCTAACCTTTAATAAGAGTGTTAAATCCCATTTAGATTCTCACATCATTACATGAGGAAAATAAATCTGGACACTACCACTTGGCTAATATCCTTAAGATGATGCTGATTCTGCTAAGTGCTATACTTCTGCAGTTAAAGATTATAAATATTCGTACCAAAAAATGAGCCTCAGAAATTCAAAGATCTCATTGTCTTAAAATTTGAAAATAATGGTCTTTTTCCTTATTACATTACCCATAAATCCCAAATATAGTCAAATCCCAGTACATGCCAGTATAGAAGACTTCCACGTTTGTCTTCCATTACAAGTATTTCCCCCTATTTTTTTTTCAGTTCCCTGAAAGAGCTGGGTTCACAACACAATCCAAAAGCCTCATTTAAATATAGCTTCATTCATTAATATTGAAATTAAGTTATATTAGCTCTTGCCATGTCAATGTTAAAGTCTTCAAATATACATGAAAAATTATCTTATTCTTCTGCAGTGTTTAAAAATTAATAATGGTGAAAGTCCAATTTTCAACTGCCCACATCATAGAATTCGTCAGTAAATTGCACAGATCTCTATGTTCAGGCATCCTTAGAAATTTTAGCCCTCTCTGAACTTATAACCAACATTTATTATCTTTCAATATCATATTAAAACTCTTTGCATTATAAAGCTAATTTTATAAACCAATTCCTCATTGCTAAGCATACTCCTGATAAGGTAATATTTTCATGTTAAGCCATTAAGATAAGAAGTTGCTTGTGACTGAATTTTTATTGAGAAATTTAATTTTGTTTAAAATATCAGTTTTAATCTTTGGAATGCTGATGTAAGCTTCTGTGTCATGGGTTTTGAGGTTAGTTTTATGCTGTGCTTATTTTAGTTTTTATGAGAATCATTGTTTTTGGACATCTTGGCTTAGACAATTGAAGAATAATTGACTTATGTCTAACATGCACCCCAAATATCTATATATCTGTTGACTTATAGGGAGGTGTCAAGAAAATCAGCTTTGGCTGGGCCCAGTGGCTCACACAGGTGATCTGAGCACACTGGGAGGCCAAGGAGGGTGGATTACTTGAGCTCACAAGCTGAAGATCATCCTAAGCAAGAGCAAGACCCCTATCTCTACCAAATAAAAAAAACTAGTGAGGCATCCTGGTGGGTACCTGTAGTCCTAGCTACTCAGGAAGCTGAGGCAAGGGGATTGTTTGAGCTCAAGAGTTTGAGGCTGCTGTGAGATATGATGATGCCATGGTACTCTACCCAGAGTAACAGAGAGTGAAAGAAGAGGGGGAGAGAGAGGGAGGGAGAGAGAGAGAGAATGAATCAGCTTTGTTGAGCAAGTGGTATGAGTGCTCACAGAGCTTACTGACGTCATTCTACAGATGAATTAATGGTTGTACTGCCCTGTAATAAAGGCAGACTCCATAATTTCCATTCTCTCCTGCTGATGAAAAAATACCCTATTTCATTTTGTATCTGTAGTATCTAGCACAATTCCTAGCACACACTATATACTTGATAATAAAGGAAGGAAGGAGGGAAGGGAAGAAGGGACAGAGGGAGGAAGGAAGGGAGGAAGGAAAGGGGGGAGGGAGGAAGAGAAGGAAAGAAGAAGGGAGGAAGAGAGGGACAGAAGGAAGGAGGAAGAGAGGAGAAAAGGAAGGAGAAAGTGATGAGAGAAGGAAGGAGGGAGGGTGACATAAGCAAAAATGCTTTGAAGACTGTAAATACTGTGCATATTACCATTATTGTTTTGTTTTGCTTTGTTTTGTCATGGGAAAGTGGCTGACCTTATTGCATGGTTAGCGGTTCCCATCTCAGGATCACATTTCTTGCTTTCTCAGTAGGACTAGATTCCCCTGTTAAGGCCTGGCAATTCCTAAACCAAAACAAATCCATCTTCTTAAGAAAAAAGAACAATAGTTGCTGATAATTGTCCTGGTTGACAGGAGAGTGTAAAGCTTCTCCATTTTGACAAGAAAAAAATAAAAGTAGTCACTATTTTCTTTCAAATTTCACACTCACTCAGAGTTGAAGATTTCCCCAAAGAAAGGATGAGCGGGCCAATAGGCTATCCAGATCAATGTGGTAAAAAAAAAAAAATCTACTCAACACACACCACTGCATTCTTCATTTTCATACAGACTTATAATGCTTTTTGTCATCCTCTCACGGTGCCCTTTCCTGGATTGAGAAAGTATTCTTAAAATTAAACTTAAAAAACGAGACTGCTCTGTGAAAAATCTGTCAAGATATGTTGGGTGTTCTTCTAGTTACAACTGTTTAGTTTTATTAAAAATAACAAAATGATAAAATTGCTGCCATGTACAAACAAATTCAATAGAGGAACTTGCAAAGGATGTGTATGTTCTGATAAAATAAGTGTGTGTGACAGAGAAAGAGCTCGAATGCAAATGAGCACAGCTGCACATGTGTGATATATCCACTTTGGCCAGACCATATCAGATTGAATTTTAGTTGTCATATTTTGAGAGGAACAATGAAAACTTGGATATTTACAGAAGGGAATTTGGTAAGTATATGAGTATTACTGTATGAGATCATTGAGTGAAGTAGGTTTGTTGAAACTGGATCCCAGAGAATCCTAGGAAAAGAGACAGGGTTATTTTCTTTAAATATTTCAAGTTTTTTGACTACATCTTTTGATGACAAAACCAGTACCAAGGTATTCAACATAAATATCTGCATATCATGTGGAACATTAAATTCCTAACCATTTCGGGGAACAAATTCAAGAGTTTGATTTAGAAAATATAGTCTTGAGATACCTAGTAGACTTCTCAATGGAAATATTCATTAGCTATTTGACATTCTGTAAAGAAGGCAGAGCTTGTGGTATAATTTTGAATGATATTTAAAATCTTACATTTCAATTAAAAATCACCTAGGCAATAAATTTAGGTAAGAAAAGTAGTCCAAAGATTAAGCCTTTAGCTATTTTATTGACATTTGTGTGTCCAGATAATGTTAATTTGGGATTACTCAGAAGTATACTTGGAGGCAAATACTTGAGTACAAATGGTTTATTTTGGAGGTGTTTCTTGCAAACACTAGTAAGAGAGTCATAACTAGAGATGAGGAAGGGAAGACAGACAATAAAAGGCACATTACCAAACAACACAATCACTGTGCAATCGTGGTGATGAATTTCACTGGAGAACTCTATAAACACACGTAGAATTCATGTCCCAAAGTCATCTGTCCAAAGAGAAGGGATGCTAGGGTATTTAGACAACAACTGCCACCCATCTTTATGTGTTGCTTGCTTCAAGGAGACTTTCATTCTCCTAAGTGTACTTTGAGACTCTTATGCTTGGGCATCATGTGGGCCTCAGTGGCCAGAGAAAGCCCAAGTGCTGATAGTTGAAAGTGGCTGGAACTCCTGAACTGATAATGCTTGAGGGAAGATGGATAGGGCAGTCTCTCCCTCACAGAATGGTCAGAAGGACAGGAAAAGAGAGAAAAAGAAGAAATAACACTCTAGAAACCCAGTAAATCATGAGTTAATAATACAAATATAGATCTCTATATTCTATGTGATATCAGGGACAGGCCTTCTAATTGGCATAGGAGCATCAATATTCTATCATATTAATCAATAGGGAAAAAAATTGGCATTGAGTCCCAAAAGTAACATTCTCTTCATATTTTTAAAGCAAGCTCCGTATGATAGGGGAAAGTAGCTTTTCAAGACAAAATGAACAATATGATAATTAAAGAAGTAATACCGGCTTGGTGCCTGTGGCTCAAGCAGCTAAGGCACCAGCCACATACACCTAAGGTGGCGGGTTCGAATCCCCAGCCCAGGCCCGCCAAACAACAATGATGGCTGCAACC